>NC_045163.1:17578570-17621070 GCF_900700415.2 Clupea harengus | reverse complement strand
GCACCTTGAGCTTGCTTTTTAATGAGGGGTGCCAAAATAGAGCTGTAGACAGGAAGGAATCCTTTAAAGACTGAAGGCTGTATTGCAAAATACCGTTTTTTGCTCTACCCACAATACACTGTACGTTCATTTTCACCACTGCTGATGTTAGCACTTGCCTTGAGCTCTTACCCACGTTTTGGCTGCATCCTCGCTTATGCTAATTGGGTGAGAGTTTGGGTTGGACTGTAACCAAACTCAGACTACCTCATCCAGGTGAGGTTAGGTACAGTTCACAGTACAGTTACACATTTTCTAACAAGCAATAGTCGCATTGGGACTGAGCTGCCAGTCTGGAAATGCCCTTGGATTGAGGAATAATTTTATTAGGTCAGGGATTGAAACCCCAGGGATCGATTAGGGAGTGTTTGTATTGGGGTCAGGGGTCAAACCCTTGGAATCGATTAACGAGCAATGTTATTTTAGTCAGGGGTTGAACCTTTGGGATTTTGCGGTAGGCTTATACTCTTCGATTGAAAGGGGTTCACTCTCTGCAGGTTAAGGCATGGGCTCCGTTTTCTGTGCGATTTAACTTATTCAACAAATATATCCCATCTCTGTAAGTTATGTAAAGGTTACTGATAGCTTTCAGAAGTTTGGGTAGCTAGCATTAGCTAGCATAGTTTACCCACGCTACCCATAATTCATTTTATAATCAGGGCTTGTTTTGTCTGTCATATAACAATCCCTTACATTATCATGTTGACTACTAGCAAACTCTTCCTTAAGATGATCTACTAATTGGATTTTAGTATACTGTATAGCTGATGTTTTAAGGCTCCACTTTTTCTAACTGCATTGCTCTGATTTTTTAGTCAGTTTATATTTATAAACACACCTACTGTCATGAACCTATTTTAATGGAATTAATTTGAAAAGACAGAGCGTTATTCTGTATGATAGAGTGTGGTGCGCTTTGTGTAAATGCAGTATAAAATTAAAGGAAGCGTCAGGCTTCGATGCCAAAAAGGTCATTCCTCTTCCCTAGCTGAGTCACAAAAGCAGAGTCCTGAGGCTTTCCTGATGAGAATGTGTTTAACACCTCTGATCTTACGTCCCGTAAGAACGACACACTTCCATCACACTGACAGAAGCAGGCATACGAGGGCAGTTTCCTCTTACTCGACTCGCTGGACGCGAAGCTGACTTTGTTATTTATGTTTATTGTGTAAAGGTACAGTCCACGATTCTAATCCAAATTTTTGTCAAATTCGGCGAATTGCTCCTTATTGTCCTCTAGCTGTCCATTCTGTGCTCAAAACAACTCCGGTGTTCGTACACTATAAATGGGAAACAAACGAAGTGGCTTGGACCAAGCCATAAACTTTTCCGGCCAATCAACAACATTGCTTCAGGAGCACGGAAGGGAGGGGTGTATTTGAATGGCTGATGAGCTCAAATATCAACAACCTTTCACCAGGATTGAGGACTACCCTAGGTCTTGCTTGTTATAATTTTGTGCCAGTTCACTTCTCACCACATGACCTTATTCTTCTCTGTTTACTGAATATTATTTCCCCTGTGTATTCTGTCCTGTCATGTCATTTAAAAAATGACTGTTAACCCATCATCCCTAATAGTGATCCTGTGGTTAGTAACTTAAGTTAGGAGGATGTTTCTTATTCACACTAGCCCAGTGCTAATTGTATGCTACCTTTCTTTCCGAAACGAAAAAAAAAAGGAAAAGTCACTTTGAACCTTGTGAAGGATGAAGCTGGGCAAACTAAAGCCAAACAGAATGCCACTGGTGTTAGGCCCCAGGGCTGTGCCTTATCTACATCAGGGTTCCCACGGTCATGGAAATCCTACAGAAGTCAAGGAATTGTAAAATCCCATTTTCCAGGCTTGGAAAAATCATGAAATTCATTGAAATGTTTGAAAAAAAAAACATGACATTTGATGTTGTCATAAGAAAGGGAACAGGTTGTTTTATTTTCGATAATTTGGACCATCCTGAAGAGTAAAATATGCAATTTTATGTACTTGTGGGATTTTAAAGGCCATGGAAATTTCTTTAAGGGTTCTTGAAAAGTCATGGGAATGTTTTGAAATGTCAGTGAAAATGGGTGGGAACCCTGAACCCTGTTACATTTACTTGCATTTGTTGTTGCTAGCTGGGAGTTCATCTATCTCCATCTTGTAGCCTGAATGCTAAGGCAGAATAAGTGCTATAATTTTTTAACTTGAGGCTTTTAACCTGAAGCGTTTATCGCATGGTTGCATTCGTAATACTATGGTGCAATACCAATCCTGGGTTTTTCACTAGGAAATTGGGGTTGCAGTGTGGAGGGGACGCTTGTCCTTTTCTAGCACAAGCTGTTTGGTTGCCACCTGCAGGCTGAAGTAAGTCACTGCACTCCGAGTTTAGTGTGACGTTACAGCTTCACCTATAGGCTGAAGAGTGTTACTGCACTCTGAGTTTATAATGATGCACAGGTTATCTCGATCATCTGGTGCTGAAGTGGATGCCTGTGCACACACCTTCACATAGCTGCTGCCTGCTCCAGGATTCACCACTAGAAGGCCAGTAGAGGGCTTCTTTTCAGACACGCAAACTGTAGATTTTAGCAGCCCTGGACCAAAGCCATTTGTGGCTATTACAGGCCCGCCTTTTGTCTTGCTCTGGCCCGGGGACAAGATGATCTCCAAACCCCCCCCCCCCCTCCGCCGCACACAGATTGTTGACTGGCCTTAATGCACAACGCATGTTCCATTTCAGCACGGCGAAACAGTACTCCTCTCCCACACACTATTTAATCATAGACTTTTGCATGCCCCCCCCCCCCCCCCCCCCCCGGGCCTTGAGCTAGGGTCATCTGTACCCTTTGACCCCCCCCCCCCCCTTGACAGCGGGCCTGGGCTATTATAATGATTATTGTTATGATTGTTGTTATTGTTATGCCATTATGGTATGTGTTAATTGCAACAAAGGACCTAACCCTCCTTCATTTATATTTCAATGTGCATTTTTTTTTGTTGACGCCATTTGAAATTTTTTTGGTCTGTCTGTTTCGGACTGCATTGTAGATCTTTATCTGAACATGCAATTTAGAGAATAAAAAAATAAGAAAGAAACATTTTGTATGGCACAATTTAAATAAACGCATGGATTTGATTCTGCCTACGTGTCCACATTTATTTTTTTATTAACAACAATAATGAATTTTCAGGTTTGCAAGGTTTTACCATTGTAAAGGTTTTTATGATACATGGTCATGCAGAGGGCATGTATTCCCCCTAGCTGCACAGGCTATTCTCTAGTGTTGTGCTCTGGTTCAGAAACCCAGTGAAAATATTAGAAATGTGTTTATAGCATAAACAGATCATAAAAATACATCAGCTTGCAAGGAAGATCACTTTTATCAGTGCCAACCGTACTGCCCCATGTGGAAATTCATATATGTTCATATTTACATAGTATATACAGTGCCCTCCACAATTATTGGCACCCTTAGTGAATGTGACCAAAAAAGGCTATGAAAAAATATGTCTTTGCTGTTTATCCTCTCGGTCTTTCACTTAAAATATTCACAAAAATCTTACCTTTTCATTGAAGTAAAATTATTGAAAGAATATTTTTTTTTTTTTACATTAAATAAAATATTTTTCTCCAAAACATGGGTGCCACAATTATTGGCACCCCTAGAAAATCTTATAATTAAAATCTAACTGAAGTATATTACCAGTCATGTTTTACATTTTTAAGTTCACCTGTTTGATTAGGAACTCTTTAGTGGTCAACCATGACTTCCTGTTTCACTCGGGTATAAATATGAGGTGACACAGGCCAAATACCCTTAGTCATTCATCAAGATGGGAAAGACAAAAGAACACAGTGTCGAAGTGCGACAAAAAGTTGTTGAGCTGCAGAAATCCGGAAAAGAATATAAGAAAATATCTTAACAGTTGAAAATACCCATTTCCACAATCAGGGCAATAGTTAAGAAGTTCAAAGCGACAGGAGATGTAAGGAATCAGCCTGGAAGAGGACCTATCTGTAAATTGACCCCACACACCGTGAGGAGGATGGTTCGACTGGCAAAAGAATCTCCAAGGATCACAGCTGGAGAATTGCAGAGGTAAATTGAGTCCTGGGGTCAGAAAGTCTCCAGAACTACCATCAGACGCCACCTCCATCACCACAAGTTGTTTTGGAGGGTTGCCTGAAAAAAGCCTCTGCTGTCAATCGACAACAAACTAAAGCGCCTACAGTTTGCCAAATGTAAGTCAGACTTTCAATGGGACCGACTTATATGGTCAGATGAGACCAAAATAAAGCTTTTTGGCAACAAACATCAAAGGTGGGTTTGGCGTAGACAGAAAGATAGCCATACAGAAAAGCACCTCATACCCACTATGAAGTATGGTGGCGGATCTTTGATGTTGTGGGGCTGTTTTTCTTCCAAAGGCCCTCAACATGTTGTTAGGATACATGGTATCATGGACTCCAGCAAATACCAGCAGATATTAAATGAAAACCTAACAGCCCCCTCTAGGAAGCTTAAAATGGGCTGTGTTTGGACCTTCCAGCAGGACAATGATCCGAAGCACACCTCAAAATCAACACAAAAATTGTTCACCGACCGCAGAATAAAGGTTTTGCCATGGCCATCACAGTCCCCCGACCTAAACCCCATAGAAAATATGTGGGAAGAGCTGAAGCCGAGTATACAAGCGTTGACCTAAGAATCTGAAGGATCTGGAGAGATACTGTATGTAGGAATGGTCTCAGATCCCGTGCCATGTGTCATCACGCATTATAGGAGAAGACTCAGAGCTGTTATCTTGGCAAAGGGAGGCTGCTCAAAACATTAAATTAAGGGGTGCCAATAATTGTGGCACACCTGTTTTGGAGGAATAATATTTATTTAATGTCAAAAACATAAATTTCTTTCAATAATTTTACTTCAATGAAAAGGTAACATTTTTGTGAATATTTTGAGTGAAAGACCAAGAGGATAAACAGCAAAGACACATTTTTTCATAGCCTGTTTTGGTCACATTCACTAAGGGTGCCAATAATTGTGGAGGACAATGATAACCGTGTGTTAACACACATAATTATGTCTCCTGTCATATACAGTTGCATAGAAAAGATATATGTGTTTATATATGACCTATCTTGCATGTTGAAGAGCATTATGCCATTTTAGTATGAAATGTATATGCAAGCTCTTTACCACAGATTTATCATGCAAGGATTCCTATAGGTTTATAACAGACCTTTTCCTTATGGTGCTTTTGGTGTCTGCAAGGCAAGTCTGTTGATTATTGAAACATAGTGTCTCTTTAATATTTATTGTTACCAAGAACTCGTATAAGGACTGATGGAAATGTCATGCATCCTCACGGTCCTCTAAGCAGCCTGTTCAGTGTGTAATGGGAAAGAAAGGCAGTGGCATAGACTAAGCCCTTAATGATCCCAGCCAATCAACACGGTGCTTCAGGAGCACGGAAAGGAGAGGTGTAACTTGATTGGCTGTTGACCTCAAACATAAACAACAGAATCGTGGACTGCAGCTTTAAATGTCCCAAAACATACAACAGGTTTTTTTTGTTTTGTTTTGTTTTAGGAAAAAGTAAATTTGTGCATGTGTTAAATAGTGTAGCTTTTTATAATATAAAAATCTTCTGAGGAGTAACACAATGATGTGTGACCTTTACTGAAGAGTGAAATGCACCCTGGGAGAATCCCTCGATAATCCTGCAAGATCCTGCTGCTCCTCTGTGGCCACCTGATGCACCACCATCTGCTACTTGTAAGCACATGGCCATACGAGACATACTTCAGCTGTGCAGGTAGTATGTGATGACCTTAAATGACAAAGTATTCTGACTAGCAACTGTACTTCATGACTCAAAAAGTCATACATCATAACTACAGTCTTGTAAGACTGATAATGTGATGGTGTCCGAACTGCCTTCACACACATACAGTATGTACTCCTCTCTTCCTCCACTGCATTCTAAATGGCACTCTACTTCCTCCACATCAGCTTAATTTCCTGTTACTACAGGCCAAAGTTACTAATGATCCAGGCATCTATATTCATTTCTTAGAGAAGAGATTCATACACTGTCTCTGCAACTGCTAAAAGCCGAAGTCAGTAAAAGTAATGACAATAGATTTCCTGTGTATTTACGGCCAAAAAGACAGACAGAACACTCTCTGTTTTCCATACTTAGTTGAAAACTACTGTGAAAATGTTTTTGAAACATAAAGAAATTATACATCAGGAGTCTCTCCTGTAAAGCTACCAAACCAGAACTTTTTCTTTATATTAAGCTTGGGAAGATGACTGTGTCATTACATACAGCCGCCTTTAAATCCTAAAAGACCATTTGAAACAAGCAGCCATCGGAAAGGAAGAGACAGCTATCCCATAGATCAGTGGTTCCCAAACTTTTTACAGTCCCGTACCCCTTCAGACATTTAATCTCCAGCTGCGTACCCCCCCCTATAAAAACCTATTACTTTAATTCCGTTTTAATCCGTTTCGGCTCATTTTGTTCACCCAGAGGTAGATTGATTTCCACTACCCATGGAAAAAGTGGGCCGGTCATGGGCCTGAAATTCCCGGGCTGAAAAGTGGCCCCACTCCGGCCCTGGCCACAAGTGACCCAAACCTTCTAAGGTTGTTGTTTGCCAGCCATCAACAGAACAGAAGACAAAAAAAAACATTATTTGCAGGCGATTGGGAAGATGAGCGAATTCATTTGACAGGCTACGGAGGTCTGTGTTGAATAGGGGGGCGTGGCCGGAGCGGTTTTCTAATTAATGCTTGTTCATCGTTGCGATCGTTGTTGTGTTTATAAGAAAGAAATACAGCCTTGCAGGACAAAATACAGGGGAATTTGGGCGATTTTGTTGGACAAAACTATGTTTCCGTCTGAAAGTTGCAATTCTGTTTCAAACGGTACATTCTGCGAATTTCGTCCGTTTTCTGTTATCGCGGAAATTTTCTCCCCGCGTACCCCTGAACCACTTTGCGTACCCCTGGGGGTACGCGTACCCCAGTTTGGGAACCGATGCCATAGATAGAGTGAGAGAGAAGCGAAAGAGAAGACAGTTATCCCCAGCCTAAATAGACTGGTACAGAAGAGAAGAGAAGACACAGTTATCCCCAGCCTAAATAGACTGGGAGAAGGGAATGGAAGAGACTGACTGTTATCCCACACATAGATGAGGAGAAGAGAAGAGACCCAAGGGAGATTTGTTGAGCTACACGAATAGAGATGATTGTTACCATGACAGCACTGTGATGTACACACTCCTCATACCTCAATAAAGTTTACTCTTAAAAAACGTATGCCCGCCTCATGTAGTACACACACACCACACACACACACAACACACACACACACACAAACACACACACAAACACACACACTTAATTATGTCTCGCGTCTAAGACACGCTCAGACAGCCACACTTAATGTATTATTTGCGAAGGAACTGGATGAGAATTTCACCGGAACTGGGTGCAAAAACTCGGAAGTAGAAATGACTTCACTCAGAGCAAGTTCCGTTCTGCTAGCAACGATAACCCACAATAACCCCAGGAAGTAAAACGAAACGAGGAAGTAAAATGAGTTTGTTGTATCAAATGAAAGGTTTTTACAACAAACAACCCTGTTAATCGACTGGGTAATATAAAAACCTTTTAGTTTTATTGTTCCATTTGTCCTAATGATCGGGAAAATAGTTAAAAGGGTGTTTGAAAGTTATAGTTGCCTATTTGTCATTATAAAGTCCTAATCTGTCTACTCGCTAGATCAGACTTTATAATGGTATTTTGTTAACTGTGCATTATATTAACTTGCTTTAAAACAAGGTAAGATATAGTGAGTTAATTTTAAGCGTACAGGATACTTTGATAATGACTAAGATGTAGCTGAAAATTGACAATTAATATTACTTTCATAGTAACATCAAAATGGGTTAAAAACGATTCACTGATGTTACAAAAGTATGATTTTCTTGTTTAAATATAGGGAACACTGACTAAACAGGCATCATTGTAAATATTGTAGTAAGAAACAGTAAAACACACAACAATCTGCTGATAAAAGGATTATGTCTTCAATAAAGTTGGTTGAACATGTTCAGAACACTGTAAAGAAAGGGTAAAAATGTTTAGCAGTCATTATTCTGGTCATTCACTGTGAAAAAACACTTGACACACAGATCACACAGGCGAAAATGCATTATCTTCAATGGCAGGGTATTGCCATGTGACATGTATCACTCTTTGCTGATGAAACTAAAGATTGTGTCTCAATGAAAGGGGGTGGAATATGTTTAGGACATTCCAAACATTAAATAAAATGTGTGAAGTAGTTGAGATTTACGTCCCTGAATGCTCCACAATACTTTAAACATAGGTGATCAGACAGGCGAAAATGCATTATCTTCAATGGTAGGGCCATGTGACATGTATCACTCTTTGCTGAAAAAACTAAAGATTGTGTCTCAATGAAAGGGGGGTGGAATATGTTCAGGACACTCCAAACATTAAATAAAATGTGTGAAGTAGTTCAGATTTACGTCCCTGAAGGCTCCACAATACTTTAAACATAGGTGATCAGACAGGCGAAAATGCATTAACTTCAATGGCAGGGCCATGTGACATGTATCGCTCTTTGCTGAAAAAACTAAAGATTGTGTCTCAATGAAAGGGGGGTGGAATATGTTCAGGACACTCCAAACATTAAATAAAATGTGTGAAGTAGTTGAGATTTACGTCCCTGAAGGCTCCACAATACTTTAAACATAGGCCTACACACAGGCAAAATGCATTAACTTCAATGGCAGGGCCATGTGACATGTATCACTCTTTGCTGAAAAAACTAAAGATTGTGTCTCAATGAAAGGGGGGTGGAATATGTTCAGGACACTCCAAACATTAAATAAAATGTGTGAAGTAGTTGAGATTTACGTCCCTGAAGCTCCACAATACTTTAAACATAGGTGATCAGACAGGCGAAAATGCATTATCTTCAATGGCAGGGCCATGTGACATGTATCACTCTTTGCTGAAAAAACTAAAGATTGTGTCTCAATGAAAGGGGGGTGGAATATGTTCAGGACACTCCAAACATTAAATAAAATGTGTGAAGTAGTTGAGATTTACGTCCCTGAAGGCTCCACAATACTTTAAACATAGGTACAGACAGGCGAAAATGCATTGTCTTCAATGGCAGGGCCATGTGACATGTATCACTCTTTGCTGAAAAAACTAAAGATTGTGTCTCAATGAAAGGGGGGTGGAATATGTTCAGGACACTCCAAACATTAAATAAAATGTGTGAAGTAGTTGAGATTTACGTCCCTGAATGCTCCACAATACTTTAAACATAGGTGATCAGACAGGCGAAAATGCATTATCTTCAATGGCAGGGCCATGTGACATGTATCACTCTTTGCTGAAAAAACTAAAGATTGTGTCTCAATGAAAGGGGGGTGGAATATGTTCAGGACACTCCAAACATTAAATAAAATGTGTGAAGTAGTTGAGATTTACGTCCCTGAAGGCTCCACAATACTTTAAACATAGGCCTACACACAGGCGAAAATGCATTAACTTCAATGGCAGGGCCATGTGACATGTATCACTCTTTGCTGAAAAAACTAAAGATTGTGTCTCAATGAAAGGGGGGTGGAATATGTTCAGGACACTCCAAACATTAAATAAAATGTGTGAAGTAGTTGAGATTTACGTCCCTGAATGCTCCACAATACTTTAAACATAGGTGATCAGACAGGCGAAAATGCATTAACTTCAATGGCAGGGCCATGTGACATGTATCACTCTTTGCTGAAAAAACTAAAGATTGTGTCTCAATGAAAGGGGGGTGGAATATGTTCAGGACACTCCAAACATTAAATAAAATGTGTGAAGTAGTTGAGATTTACGTCCCTGAAGGCTCCACAATACTTTAAACATAGGCCTACACAAGGCGAAAATGCATTAACTTCAATGGCAGGGCCATGTGACATGTATCACTCTTTGCTGAAAAAACTAAAGATTGTGTCTCAATGAAAGGGGGGTGGAATATGTTCAGGACACTCCAAACATTAAATAAAATGTGTGAAGTAGTTGAGATTTACGTCCCTGAAGGCTCCACAATACTTTAAACGTACGTGTCACATGGCCCTGCCATTGAACATAATGCATTTTCGCCTGTCTGATCACCTATGCTTAAAGTATTGTGGAGCATTCAGGGACGTAAATCTCAACTACTTCACACATTTTATTTAATGTTTGGAGTGTCCTGAACATATTCCACCCCCTTTCATTGAGACACAATCTTTAGTTTAATCAGCAAAGTGTCATACGTATCACATGGCCCTGCCATTGAAGTTAATGCATTTTCGCCTGTGTGTAGGCCTATGTTTAAAGTATTGTGGAGCCTTCAGGGACGTAAATCTGAACTACTTCACACATTTTATTTAATGTTTGGAGTGTCCTGAACATATTCCACCCCCCTTTCATTGAGACACAATCTTTAGTTTTTTCAGCAAAGAGCGATACATGTCACATGGCCCTGCCATTGAAAATAATGCATTTTCGCCTGTCTGATCACCTATGTTTAAAGTATTGTGGAGCCTTCAAGGACGTAAATCTGAACTACTTCACACATTTTATTAATGTTTGGAGTGTCCTGAACATATTCCACCCCCTTTCATTGAGACACAATCTTTAGTTTTTTCAGCAAAGAGTGATACATGTCACATGGCCCTGCCATTGAAATAATGCATTTTCGCCTGTCTGATCACCTATGTTTAAAGTATTGTGGAGCCTTCAGGGACGCAAATCTGAACTACTTCACACATTTTATTTAATGTTTGGAGTGTCCTGAACATATTCCACCCCCCTTTCATTGAGACACAATCTTTAGTTTTTTCAGCAAAGAGTGATACATGTCACATGGCCCTACCATTGAAGACAATGCATTTTCGCCTGTCTGATCACCTATGTTTAAAGTATTGTGGAGCATTCAGGGACGCAAATCTGCAACTACTTCACACATTTTATTAATGTTTGGAGTGTCCTGAACATATTCCACCCCCTTTCATTGAGACACAATCTTTAGTTTAATCAGCAAAGTGTCATACGTATCACATGGCCCTGCCATTGAAGTTAATGCATTTTCGCCTGTCTGATCACCTATGTTTAAAGTATTGTGGAGCATTCAGGGACGCAAATCTGAACTACTTCACACATTTTATTTAATGTTTGGAGTGTCCTGAACATATTCCACCCCCTTTCATTGAGACACAATCTTTAGTTTTTTCAGCAAAGAGCGATACATGTCACATGGCCCTGCCATTGAAGATAATGCATTTTCGCCTGTCTGATCACCTATGTTTAAAGTATTGTGGAGCCTTCAGGGACGCAAATCTGAACTACTTCACACATTTTATTTAATGTTTGGAGTGTCCTGAACATATTCCACCCCCCTTTCATTGAGACACAATCTTTAGTTTTTTCAGCAAAGAGCGATACATGTCACATGGCCCTGCCATTGAAAATAATGCATTTTCGCCTGTCTGATCACCTATGTTTAAAGTATTATGGAGCCTTCAGGGACGCAAATCTGAACTACTTCACACATTTTATTTAATGTTTGGAGTGTCCTGAACATATTCCACCCCCCTTTCATTGAGACACAATCTTTAGTTTTTTCAGCAAAGAGCGATACATGGCCCTGCCATTGAAAATAATGCATTTTCGCCTGTCTGATCACCTATGTTTAAAGTATTTTGGAGCATTCAGGGACGCAAATCTGAACTACTTCACACATTTTATTTAATGTTTGGAGTGTCCTGAACATATTCCACCCCCCTTTCATTGAGACACAATCTTTAGTTTTTTCAGCAAAGAGTGATACGTGTCACATGGCAACTCAGAGCAGCGTTCAGTGAGCAACTATAGGCAAATGAGCTCGAGCGACTTCCGGTTACGATTTTTCAAAATAAAAGTCCCTTATTAGCCCCGTGTTTTCTTAAACTATCAGAGATATTAATTTCATAGTAACATCAAAATGGGTTAAAAACGATTCACTGATGTTACAAAAGTATGGTTTTCTTGTTTTAATATAATGAACAATGACTAAACAGACAATATTGTATTAAGAAAAAGTAAAACACACCCCATTATGCTGATAAAAGGATTATGCCTTCATTAAAGTTGGTTGAACTTGTTCAGAACTGTAAAGAAAGGGTAAAATATGTTTAGCAGTCATTATTCTGGTCATTCACTGTGAAAAAACACTTGACACACAGATCACACAGGTGAAAAGGGATTATCTCCAATGCCAGGGTATTGCCATGTGACACGTTATCACTCTTTGCTGAAAAAAACTAAAGATTGTGTCTCAATGAAAGGGGGGTGGAATATGTTCAGGACACTCCAAACATTAAATAAAATGTGTGAAGTAGTTCAGATTTGCGTCCCTGAAGGCTCCACAATACTTTA
This sequence comes from Clupea harengus, assembly GCF_900700415.2. Lineage (NCBI taxonomy): Eukaryota > Metazoa > Chordata > Actinopteri > Clupeiformes > Clupeidae > Clupea > Clupea harengus. The sequence goes on along the minus strand of NC_045163.1, from coordinate 17,608,549 downwards.
AACATAGGTGATCAGACAGGCGAAAATGCATTATCTTCAATGGCAGGGCCATGTGACATGTATCACTCTTTGCTGAAAAAACTAAAGATTGTGTCTCAATGAAAGGGGGGTGGAATATGTTCAGGACACTCCAAACATTAAATAAAATGTGTGAAGTAGTTCAGATTTGCGTCCCTGAAGGCTCCACAATACTTTAAACATAGGTGATCAGACAGGCGAAAATGCATTATCTTCAATGGCAGGGCCATGTGACATGTATCACTCTTTGCTGAAAAAACTAAAGATTGTGTCTCAATGAAAGGGGGGTGGAATATGTTCAGGACACTCCAAACATTAAATAAAATGTGTGAAGTAGTTCAGATTTGCGTCCCTGAAGGCTCCACAATACTTTAAACATAGGTGATCAGACAGGCGAAAATGCATTATTTTCAATGGCAGGGCCATGTGACATGTATCACTCTTTGCTGAAAAAACTAAAGATTGTGTCTCAATGAAAGGGGGTTGGAATATGTTCAGGACACTCCAAACATTAAATAAAATGTGTGAAGTAGTTCAGATTGCGTCCCTGAATGCTCCACAATACTTTAAACATAGGTGATCAGACAGGCGAAAATGCATTATTTTCAATGGCAGGGCCATGTGACATGTATCCGCTCTTTGCTGAAAAAACTAAAGATTGTGTCTCAATGAAAGGGGGGTGGAATATGTTCAGGACACTCCAAAAATTAAATAAAATGTGTGAAGTAGTTCAGATTTGCGTCCCTGAAGGCTCACAATACTTTAAACATAGGTGATCAGACAGGCGAAAATGCATTATCTTCAATGGCAGGGCCATGTGACATGTATCGCTCTTTGCTGAAAAAACTAAAGATTGTGTCTCAATGAAAGGGGGGTGGAATATGTTCAGGACACTCCAAACATTAAATAAAATGTGTGAAGTAGTTGAGATTTACGTCCCTGAATGCTCCACAATACTCTAAACATAGGTGATCAGACAGGCGATAATGCATTGTCTTCAATGGTAGGGCCATGTGACATGTATCACTCTTTGCTGAAAAAACTAAAGATTGTGTCTCAATGAAAGGGGGGTGGAATATGTTCAGGACTTTCATTGAGACACAATCTTTAGTTTTTTCAGCAAAGAGCGATACATGTCACATGGCCCTGCCATTGAAGATAATGCATTTTCGCCTGTCTGATCACCTATGTTTAAAGTATTGTGGAGCCTTCAGGGACATAAATCTGAACTACTTCACACATTTTATTTAATGTTTGGAGTGTCCTGAACATATTCCACCCCACTTTTATTGAGACACAATCTTTAGTTTAGCTAGTTTTTAAGTGCAAGTTAAGCACCAGTCGAAGTGCCAGTTAGGAAGGGAGGTGCTCTCTGAAGAGTTGGGTCTTCAAAAGCTTCTTAAAGGTAGAGAGGGACGCGCCTGCTCTGGTAGTGCTAGGCAGTTCGTTCCACCAACGTGGAACTACTTGAAAATTCTGGATTGCCGTACTTGCACAGACGGCAGTGCCAAAAACTAGACGAGCGCAGCATTCCGGTGTAGTCCTTTTATTTATTTTATGACATCACGGTGCCTCGTAGAATCATGACTATAGGCCTACATGTGAAACGTAATTGTTAATGATACTTTAATCCGAGGATCTGTAGAGTTGATGTGAACGCAATCACCAACGATTTCTCACAAATTCATTAACACGGAGAGTTTTCTTAAATGCGATTCCTCAAAAAACCACAAGAGGGCGCACGGGGCCATCTTGTGGTTTTTTAAGGAATCGCATTTGAGAAAACTCTGGCCGAGTTACGACTGCTAATTCGAGTTCGGAAAGTCTTCTGAAGTTCAGAGCAAATCCCAGATGAGAAAACATTCATGAATGCCAAATGTTGTCCTAAATCCAATTCAGAAGAAATTCCTCTTAAATTCCTCTTAAATTCTTCTTAACTGCGTTCGAGAATGAGGCCCAATGTTACTGTCATACATCTAGGTGCCTTTCCTGCCATCTTCTGAGCAGCAGACTCAAAATGTTCTAAAGCTTTTGGAGGGACGTGCCGGCCTGCTGGCGGACCTGGGGTCAGGAGACGGCCGCCTGGTGAGTCTGATCAGTACCGTTTAGTCTACCACTGACCCGATCAATACCCTTTACTCTACCACTGACCTGATCAATAACCTATGATCAATACCCTTTACTCTCACCTAATCAATACCCTACACTCTACCACTCACCTGATCAATACCTTATGATCAATACTCTTTACTGTTCCACTGACCTGATCTAGACCCTTTAGTCTACCACTTACCCGATCAATACCCTTTACCCTAACACTGACCTGATCAATACCCTATGATCAATACCCCACACTCTACACTCTACTCTTTACTGTTCCACTGACCTGATCTAGACCCTTTACTGTTCCACTGACCCAATCAATACATTTAGTCCAACAGTGACTTGATCATTACCCTTTACTCTACCACTGACCTGATCAATACTGTTTACCACTGGAAATGAAACTGTCTCAGTGATACCCTTTACTCTCACCTAATCAATACCCTACACTCTACCACTCACCTGATCAATACCTTATGATCAATACTCTTTACTGTTCCACTGACCTGATCTAGACCCTTTAGTCTACCACTTACCCGATCAATACCCTTTACCCTAACACTGACCTGATCAATACCCTATGATCAATACCCCACACTCTACACTCTACTTTTTACTGTTCCACTGACCTGATCTAGACCCTTTACTGTTCCACTGACCCAATCAATACATTTAGTCCAACAGTGACTTGATCATTACCCTTTACTCTACCACTGACCTGATCAATACTGTTTACCACTGGAAATGAAACTGTCTCAGTGATGACGTGACCGATTTAGAAATTTAGACCCACTCCCCTCTGGTTGCTGATTGGTCGGAGACTGAACAAAATGCATGAGAAGCCTCATAAGAGCTCTGCAAGTGTAGAGACTCACATAACATAATGTTATATAATGTGTGAATGTAGCACAGTTGGTTTACAGTTTGCGACTAGTGGTTTGACACTTGAGTGACAGATAAGTGTCTTTTTCAAAACACTTCACACACATATCAGGACTATGTGAACTAAACTGGGTATTTTTGCATTGCCTTGATACAAAATGCTTTCAGTCACCACTTCCTCCTAAATTCATGAATACCTTTCTCAGTCAAAGAGATTTCAATACTCTGATCAAAATAGTTCACTTTCAGTTCAAAACCCAACAAAATGTAGATGCAAATATGCTGTATTTTTACAGATATATTAAACTATTCACTTGATATAAGAATAAAATCAGATTTTACCTGAAATTTTATTCTGTTTTTGGTTTGCAGCCTTGTTATCACCTATAGAAAAGTGACCATATTTGCCTTGAAATGTGCATGTATGTAGTTGTCGCTGAAGAGATTTTTCCACTATTACTGCTGTATGGAAGTCATGGGCTATCAATGAGAGAAAGTGACTTGGATGCAACTAAAGTAAATGTACCACACTCGAAAGTGTACTGTGACAGGCAAACCAACAGATCAAAAGTCTTATGTGTTGTTGTTTCACTTAATGTACTGGAAAAGGAGGCACACTATGATGATATTGAAACAATTGTGAAAATGATTGTAAAAGCTCTTTAAGTGTGTGGGGCACTGTAGGCTATAATACACTGAGAGTGATGAGTGTGTGATGTCTCACTGACCCCTCAGATATTAGGTGCCCACTCCATGGGCTTCCAATGTACAGGTTTTGAGGTGAACCCTGTGCTGTTGGCCTACTCTAGAGCACGCGTCAGGAGGAGAGCCATCCCCCCCACACACATCCGTTTTCTCAATCAGGACTTTTGGAAGGTAATGGTATGTTTTAGTGACGGGCTGTACATGTGTTTGAGAGTGAGAGCCAGTGCTAGAGTATGAGTTTGGGTGTTCAGTGTCTTGCCCAAAGACACTTCAACACTTGGTGAGGAGGAGTCGGGATCAAACTAGCAACCTTCTGATTGCTGAACGACTCCTCTACCTCTTGAACCACTATCGCCCCCCAATGATAATTTATTCTCTGGTTTATGTCTCTTCCCACTGTGTAAAGGACCAATATGTAATAAATGTCATGTACTAAATCATAAAATGAACGTAGAGAGAGAGATTAAGGAAACATGCTAAACAAAAATTCTGGCTTCTCTGACAACAATGCTACAGCTAGTATTATTCTCCTTTTAAAAATTCTGTTCCGGAGTGGAATGTCTGTTTGTGTTTTAGCCTGTTTATTCTGCCCACTTCCCATTTCTCCAGTACCATTTCAACCCTGGTTTGCCAGATAAGAATACAAACACAGGGTGCAACCGCCATGGAAGTAAGCAAACTAACTGGACCAATGTTTGATAGTACTCGACAAATCTTTGGCATCCTTCTTAAATGCTGCATGACCATAGATGTAGTAAAATGCAGGTAAATATTCAACATGCAGTTGAAAGATGGAGACAGTTAAGAGCTCAGAACGATTTTAAGACAGATGCAAAGTTAGCTAATTTTCCCCCGAACAGGTAAGCATTGAGCTTCAGCTAAGGTTAGCTTACCTTAACTCATTTATGACGTGTACTAGCAGGGATGGGCATTTTCAGTCATTTCAACACTCCAGGGGCAGATAACCTGAACAATTGTGCATTTTGTGATAAAAGCGTGAAATTTGGTACACATATTGCCAAAGACAGTCTGAAAAAATGTAGATATCGGGCCATCATGAATTTTCAACATGGCGGCCGTAGCAGGCATTTTTCAAGATGGCTGCCGGTGCAAGAGTTTTCAGATCAATTCTCTTATTTTTATGGGATATAATATGATGTTGATGATCTTGTTAGTTAAATATAATCATCATACATAGTTTTTGGAAGTTAATACATAAAAAATATTTAAAATCAATAAAAATTCAAGATGGTAGCCATGATTAGCATGACATTTGTAATAGAAATAAAGTTACTTATATTGCATATGATTTGGATGATTTCCATATTTAATCATACATTTTGTGATGCAGAATTAAAATCAGTATTGTAACATTAGCCCAGAATCTTTTTTGTTCTCACAAATCAAGAGCTATCAAGTGACATGTTTGTGTCACCTCCAAGTTTGAATTCATTGGAGAGATATGACTTGCAACAAACCCCCGCAACAGAGTTTTGCCATCTTTTTCATATGTGGATGACCCCGCCCCTCCCCCCGCAACAGAGTTTGTCCATCTTTTTCACATGCGGATGACCCCGCCCCCTCCCCCGCGACAAAGTTTTGCCATCTTTTTCACATGCAGGGACGTAATAACTCATTTTTTAAAAACACAGAGGAACACAAATGTCCGTCAAGGCAAAACCCTCGGCCGATTTTGGAATCCCTGCCGGACACATTCAAATTTTTTTGGACTGTCTTTGGCTATATGTGTACCAAATTTCACACTTTCACAAAGTGCACAATTCTTGTGAACTATCAAGCTAAGCCGCCCCACTACTTGGCAAAAAACTGCGTGACAGAAACTGCAAGTTTGACTCTAAATTGACTACATTTACAATCGTGATTAGTGATTACTCTATACGTTGAACAAATTCTGATGTACACATAGAGTAACATTGCTCATGCCCATCCTTAGCTACTACCTTTTTAATCTATCTAATCGAATAGAAACCATTTACCTATTTTAGAAGAGTTTATAAAATTTTGTGATAATCAAAAGATGTGGTAAAATTTCGCTAGTGGTAGACACTCTCTCCTCTCTGCCATTCTTCCTCTGGCTCTTCCTTTCTGGACTCTGTGTCTTTGACCAGGACCATACCTGTCAAGTCTCATTTTATGTGTGAGACTCAATCCCAATTGCATAAATTAATAATTACAAGTCAATTAAACTGCTGTGCAGTGCGAGTGAGTACTGTGTGGCTCACTATGTCTTTGTAGCAGTTTTAGGCTACTAGTCAACACATTTCATTATTCAGCATCACTGAACAACTTGTTATCTAGAAGTGAACCAGACCTGTTTACGAAATGCCTCGCAAATGTGACAATATGCTGTTGTCTTTTGTGTGTGGGCAGTGAGGATGGTTCATGGATTTTCATGGATTTCAATCACTGATCTCACGGATTTCAGTCGTGTTAACTTGACAGGTATGCAGGACCTGCACTCTCTTCCTTCTCTCTGTTGCTTTTACTTTAGATCCTCTGCCTCTTGTGCCACTAGGACCTGCACTCTGTCTTCTCATCCTCCTCCTCTCTCTAGCTCATCCTCTCCGCTCTCTGCCTCTTGTTTCAGCGGCACCTGACGAGCCCTCACTGGTCTCACTTGACTTGGTGAGGGTACTTCATAACTGAAATCTGAGTCAGGCTGCAACAAGGAAGAACAGTAGGCTACTACTCCATAATAGATGTGAAATGATTTATACGTTATCTGTAAATTGAGCAATGTGTTACCATTATCCAACACTGACAGAGTATACAAACTCCATATGAGCTGGTTCATAAACAATAGACACACTGCACACAATGCTGAGCTCGTCTTGCGCTTGTTCGTGCAGGTTCCGCGTCCTTAACCTGGCAACCCGTGTGAGCATCGCATCTGGGGAGGAGGGGAAGGGTGGAGACATAGCTCTCAAATATTTTGAATTTAGAATGCGATATCGATTTTTAACGCTTGGTGTTCCAACTACATATTGCTCCTTTAAGTTGGTATAACTGACTTATAATTCCAATCGGTTTTGTCATTGAATTTGTTCTCATCACAGTATCCACTGGCAGCCTGTAGCTGCTCGCCTTAAGTTCAAGTCACTTATGCTTGCCTACAGAGTGATTGCTGGTTCTGCTCCCACCTACCTAAATGCTCTTGTAAGGGCAAATGTTACACCTAGGATGCTGCTCTCGTCTAGTGAGCGTCGTTTGGCACTGCCGTCTGTGCAAGTACGGCAATCCAGACTATTCTCATTTGTAGTTCCACGGTGGTGGAACGAACTGCCTAGCACTACCAGAGCAGGGGCGTCCCTCTCTACCTTTTAAGAAGCTTTTGAAGACCCAACTCTTCAGAGAGCACCTCCCTTCCTAACTGGCACTTCGACTAGTACTTAACTTGCACTTACAGCAGTTACATTCCTGCACTTCTTTTTTCTATTTCTTTTTTTAATTTCTTATGTAAAGCAGTATATATTGTTACACTAGGTCTCTATTGCTCGTAGCTTGACTGTTCTCTCCCTTGTACGTCGCTTTGGACATAAGTGCAAAAGTGTGGGCACCTCTGGACAAATTGGATCATGACATTTTGCTGTTTTGTTGACGTGAAAAGGACTAAATACAACCCCTTAGAAATGAGCCATTCTTTAAATATTAATGCAAAGCTACATTTTATTTCATGAACTAAAATATACTGATACATGTGCTCAGAGATGCCCTGTATACAACTGTATGATCACTTGGTTATTTTTCTGTGCTACTTTACAGTGATTTGTACAGGTAGTTTGCCAAGAACAGTGTTCTTCTTTCTACTATAATAAAGTTATATTTGTTATTTTATATAATCAATTATCATTATACAAGTATGATTACTTAAGTATTTGAGATTAAGATGTATATTATGCTATACAGTATCATAATGCCAATGTGTCATCAAAATTAGTACCAATCATAATTACCATATCAACTGTTCATTGCTATTTTCCTTAGACTGACCTGTCTAAATACCAGAATGTGACAGTGTTCTTAGCACCTGCTGTGGTAAGTCACCCTCATGAATTCAAATGGAGAGTATGTGAATTTATTTAATGCAACACCAAATGAGAGTGGCTGAATATGAGAGTGTGTGCTTGTTTTTAGGGGTATTTCTATGAGTCTGTTGTAGGAATTGTAGCATGTATGTAACTGTGTTTGTCTGTATGAGAGTAAATGAATAGCTGGGGTTCGATTATGCATGAGTGTGTGTGAATGTGTGTTTGTATGTGTGTGTGTGTGTGTGTGTATGTCTGGTTGTGTTTGTGGTTTGAGCATATATGTATGATAATATGTGTAAGTGTGTGTATATAAGCATTTGTGTCAGAGTGTGTGTATTTCAGTGTTTGTTACAGGTTGGATGTTTAAAATGTTTTAGCGTGTGCAATGTGTGTGTTTGTGAGAGCATGTGTGTGTGCTGTCTTTTGTCTGTGTATGCAGACAGAGAGAGTGTGAATACGTATGCATATGTGTGTGTGTGTGTGTAAATGATTGTCACATTTTTCTCTGTCAGATGGGACAGCTGGAGCAGAAGTTGAGGTCAGAGCTCCCAGCAAATGCCAGAGTGGTCGTCTGCCGTTTCCCCCTCCCTGATTGGCAGCCCAGTTGTTCACAGGGGGTGGGTCAAGAGCAGGTCTGGGCCTATGACATGCCACCTCAGCCATGTGAGCGAAACACTACCACAGCAGGAGACGCCAGCCAATCACAAGTCTAGTGGATCACATACCACCCAATCACAAGTGTAGTGGAACACATGCCACCCAATCACAAGTCTAATGGAACACATGCCAACCAATCACAAGAGTGCTGGAATCCAGCAGTCTAGCTCTGCCCTTGAGACGCCAGATTGCTGAGGGCAGGGAGAGCGACTTTCAATGTCTCCGAGTTCTGAGTCATCAGGTCCAGCTCCACTGTGCTCTGCTTTCCACAGCTTTAATGGTCAGAATGCTGCCAGAGGACTGAAATGAATAATAAATATATCATCACCGCACTCACAGTGAGCCTCTGTATGCCTCCAATAACTAAATAAATCATAAACAAATTATTTCTGCACTCATATTGATTCACTGTCTGAATGGTAGTGCTAGAGAACCTCCATATCGTAATATCAAAAACCCCGTCACCAGAGGATGAATTATGCAGTGGCAGTTGGGGGCTTTTTCTTATAATTAACGTATGCCCATTTCACACAGCCCTTTGAGTGTTTGTTACCTGTTTTTTCATTGATATTCAAGCCGCGCCTGAGACGCGCATCTCACATAGGTAGTATGCATGCTCTAACCTGTTAACATGGGCACCGAAATGAAAATCAACTGGTAATGCAGTCGCTACACGACTGTTTTGTCCCTAATACAAATCTGGACCCAGGTCCAGGCCCAGGTTGAAAAACATGGCATCAATTGCTATCAAACCCCACTATCAACACAGCAGTGGTGACAGAAAAGGAGCATTGCAAAAGACGTCTACATATTAATTCACCATCTAAGATGTATTTTGCATAAGCGCTAAGAGGCCTATGCCTAGTTCTGCCTGAGCTGTCATTCAGAAGAGCATGTACTGCTAGCACGTAACATGTATTGTATTAGAGATGAATTGAGAGTAACAGTGTAGCAGCCTTATTACCACTAGATGGCACTAAAAGCCCGTCTGTTGCTATGCTGTGTCTCTCACAGTTCAAGAGTTCGGCAGATATCTCCTACTCCACCATTCCATCATTTTAAACAACACGGAATATGGAAAATGGACCCTGACTGAATATATTGTCACTGTAATGTAGATGCATGTGTGTGTATATGCATTGTCCTTCTTCTTCTTATTATTATTGTTATTAATTATAATAATAATAATTATTATTATTATAATCTTGTTTTCATTATTAGTGTTGTTGATGATGATGATGACTACAACCCCCTATCCACACATGATGATTGTCCGCCGTGAAGTGATGATATGTCTTGATATGATGACGCTGGGAGGTGTTCTTCATTGGGCGGGGCGGCTATAAATTAGTGGAGATGCCTTGCAGCTCGCCACTTGCCAGTCGCGCCTCTCTCCGTGCGCGGCCGGTGGAATGGCGCTTCTACGGACTCTCTCTCATCAACCTGTTACCAGCAAAAACATGTCCGAAAGGCCAAAAGCAGCTGACCTGAGATCGAAAAAAGCTGAGCATCACACGCACGGCCCCCAGGAGCTATCTCGGATTGTTACCGATTTCAAGACGGGGAGATGTTACTGCAGAGGGAAACTACTCGGAAAGGTAAAAATAGTGATGATGAACTGACGAACCTAGATCTCTCCTGTTGGTCAGTGAGGGATGGATGGACGTGCTGAATTAAATACATCATTCACAGTGTGAATTGAGTGATGCTATGGCATGATTAGATGTTGGCCAGTTTGTAAAATCAAAATGATAGATCATGTGTTCATTAGAAATATTCGTGTAACGTGATGCATGTTGCTTTCGCAGGGAGGTTTCGCCAAATGCTATGAATTTTCGGACTTGGTCACTGGCAAAGTGTACGCTGCTAAAATCATTCCACACACTCGCGTCTCTAAGCCGCACCAAAGGGCGAAGGTAACTGCAGCAGTCTCTAGAGCGGTCACCTACCTCTGGCTTTGTCTGTGTCTCCTGTAATGTGATCGACATCTTGCTTTAATTTCAGATCGACAAAGAAATTGAGTTGCATAGAGCACTTCACCACAAACACATCGTGCATTTTTACCATCATTTTGAGGACAAAGATCATATCTATATTCTTCTGGAATACTGCAGCCGACGGGTAAGCAGACAGGAAAATTACCTTGTACCTCCGCACACAGTGTGCACTGAGAGTCTTTGACTAGCAGCAGATGGTAACTAAACTGTGCTCATAAAAAAACAAACCTCTCTTCTCTTTAGTCTCTGGCTCACATACTGAAAGCACGCAAGGTACTAACAGAGCCGGAGGTCAGGTACTACCTCAGGCAGATAGTGGCTGGACTGAAGTACCTGCATGAGCAGGAGATTTTACACCGAGACCTGAAACTGGGTAAATTACTATTGCATGATAGCAACTGTAATTTGAGTTGCCTTTCTGTATTAATCTGGATTGCAGTCATTTGACGCATCTGAACATATCTCTTTTGCCCTCTTTTGGACCCCCACCACCACCATACACACACTACCACCACACACACACACACACACACACACACACTACCACACAAACACAGGAAACTTCTTCATCACAGAGCTGATGGAGCTGAAACTAGGGGACTTTGGACTGGCTGCCAAGCTGGAACCGGTGGAGAGCCGCAGGAGAACCATCTGTGGAACCCCCAACTACTTGCCCCCCGAGGTTCTCAACAAACAGGGCCATGGCCGCGAGTCTGACGTCTGGGCCCTCGGATGCGTTATGTGAGTTGGCAACAAGCCGAGAGTCTGTGTTAGGAGGAATGCGTCAGTGTGTGTTAGGAGCCGTGGTGGCTCGTGGCGTAGGCGACATAGGTAGTTGCCTAGGGTGCAAAATGCCAGAGGGGTGCCGCAAAAGATATTTTTTCGCAAGTGTGCCCTTGTGTCGCCCTTCTACTCTGCTGTAGAGCTATAGCCAATCAAAACAGTCCATTGCTACGCGTAGCCTCTCTGCTGCGTGTGCACGTTACCCCTTCTGAAGAGATTCTGAAGGGTTTGCTAATGGCTATTAACTATGGGACAGGATGGCTAACCAATCAAACCTCTGATTTGCTGTGCGGGGGGTCTAAAGGGATCTAGGCTAGGTCATGACTTACGCTTTCATGAACAAGTAGGCTACTAACAGGAGCTTCTGTCATATCATCATATGAGAGGTATGTAATATTAGCCTGTGTCTCCAGTTAACAGATAGATTACCACACAAGTCTATGGGAATGACACATGGACTAACTGGAGATATGACTCCATGCAATACAACAAGCATTACAACACAGACATTGTGAGTCCCTGTTTGTGTTAAGCAGCATATCCGTTTTGATAAATTGGGATTAGTATTATGAATCGAACGGAGATATCTGTTTTTAAGATACTAAAAATGTTACCAAAACTTTGTTGCACCTCCAACTGGAGTTAGAGCATTCCACTCCCTATTTGTGTTACCTCAGCTAATTGCAGTGTGTTTAATTTGGTGACCATTGACCAATGTAGTATTTGTCAGATAATGTCACCATTATCGCCAAATGTAAAGCCTATCAAACTATCAAACTCTCTTACACACTATCAAAAATTCTCTCATACACTATCAAACACTTTCGTAAGCATTATAAAACTCTCTCACTCACTATCAAACTCACTCACTATCAAACTCTCTCTCACTAATTATCAAACTCACTTACTGTCAAACTCTCTCACACATGCTATCAAACTCTCTCACAGTTTAATAATGTGTGAGAGAGTTTGATAGTGTGTCAGAGTTTGATGGTGTGTGAGAATTTGATAGCGCGTGTGAGAGAGTTCATTCAAAATGGCTGGCACGATTAATCAAAGAGGTGAATTAGGAAATTAAACAGCTATTCAGCCGTTGTCCAGCTATTTACATTCATAGCAAGAGATGACTGTGGGGTCCAATGCCATCACTGAAATGAGGTAACCTGAGCCCAGTGCGGTAGACGATGAAGTGCGTAGTCTGTTTAATTGGGAGGGACTTACTGTCACTGGAAGCCAAACTGCACCAGTGCACAACCGCCCACGGTACCAAACACAGCAATACTTTTTCTGGCAGGTCTGAAAAGCTGAGGAAAAGATAAGGTATTTGTTAGGTATTTCTTGGATTTAGTTAGCTAGTAAAATTCAATGTAACTTATCATATCTATCCCAGCCATGTCGTTTAGCTGAGAGTTAGGGCCTGCACAGCCTCTCATAATGTTTTGTTTGTCGTGTGTTTAGCAAACTCACTATCAAGCCCTCTCTCACACACTCTGAGAGAATTTGATAGTGTGTGAAAGACAGTTTTATAGTGAGTTTGGGAGGTTTGACCGTGCGTGAGAGAGAGTTTGATATGTGAGAGGTTTGATGTGATGCGTGAGAGTTTGATAGTGTGGGAGTTTGAAAGTATTCTCTAGTATAGCTGAGAATTATGGCCTATGTGACCTCTCCTAATGTTCTAATGCCGTGTGTTTAGCAGATGCTCTGATGTAGTGTGTTTAGCTAATATTTTGATGTTGTGTGCACAATGGGCCACGCCTCGTTCGTACGAACACGAGAGTTTTTCTTGAGTGCACACACACACAGAACGGACAGATAGAGGACTGCGAGTAGCAATTAGCTGAATTTTACAAAGTGTGTATGGGATTAGAATCGTGGACTGCGCCTTTAAGTTCATGTCCTGATGTTGTGTGAATAGCTGATGTTCTGATGTCACACTGGTGCCCTGGTGTTCTGCCCTGACAGTTGTCTCTCGGTCTGGTTGCGTAGGTATACCATGTTGCTGGGCAGACCCCCATTTGAGACCACCAACCTGAAGGAGACATACCGCTGCATCCGTGAGGCCCGCTACACCCTTCCCAGCACCCTGTCCACCCCTGCCCAGGATCTCATCAGCGGCATGCTGGCCAGGAACCCCCAACAGCGACCCCTGCTGGACAGCATCCTCAGCCATGACTTCTTCACACAGGTGTGTGTGTATAGTATGTTATGGACACTGTATTCATAGGATAATACTTTGATATCCCTGTAGTGTAGTATGGGGTGTCGCATCCGTAGGGTTATATTGAAGTATTAGTGCTGTGTTATGATTACGGATTATCAGTAAGAGTGTCATGCAGGGATATTATTGCTTTTTTTTATGTTGTTTTTAAGCTTTTTTTTTTTGCTTTTTTTTTAAGAACTGTAACCACTCTTACCTCTTTAGTGTCTTATGCATCTCAATCCCATGAGACGACTGAGGACTCGGGGCCTAATGAGTGTGTGTGTGTGTGTGTGTGTTTACAGGGATTTACACCAGCGAGATTGTCCATCAGTTGCTGTGTGTCATCTCCAAACTTCCAGCGCAGTCCACGCCAAAGCTTCTTCAGGAAGGCTGCAGCAGCTATCTTTGGAGGAAAAAGAGACAAGGAAAAATACTACCACACACTCAGTAAGCCCAGACACACACACACACACACACACACACACACACACACACACACTCTTCTCATGTTATAGGCGTAGTGCATGCGCCACACACACACACACACACACACACACACACACACACTGTAAGATCCCGCTAGAAAATATACCACACACCCGGTAAGATCAGTCAGACTCACACCTCAAAACACACACATACACTGTTTGACTGTTCTGTGTGTAGGCTTCTCTGTGTGAAACGGTTCTGTGTTGAATCTTTAAGAGCTCAGTAAAGAGGAGGATATCCACAGGCTACAGAACGACCTGAAGAGGATCACTATCGGCACTCCTCCAGTCACGGACACAGCTACTGGAGTGAGTGTCTCTCTCTCTCTCTCTCTCTCTCTCTCTCTCTCTCTCTCTCTCTCTCTCTCTCTCTCTCTCTCTCTCTCTCTCTCTCTCTCTCTCTCTCTCTCTCTCTCTCTCTCTCTCTCTCTCTCTCTCTCTCTCTCTCTCTCTCTCTCTCTCTCTCTCTCTCTCTCTATATATATATATATATATATATATATATATATATATATATATATATATATATATATATATATATATATATATATATATATATATAAAAATATGAGACACACCATGTATGTGTACAAACACTGACATACTCACACACACATGCATGTACTCACACACAGGCATAAACACGCTCTATCTGTCTTTCTCTCTCTCTCACACACACACACTTACATCGTGTATTAGTACCGTTACACAGAAAACACACTGATATACACTCTCTGTTTTCCTAGGACACTCAGCCCCCCCTCGCCCCCCTCCTACTCCACCCCCTCCTCATGAGGTGAGAGACTCCATCCACATGATCGTTAGAGGAGCTCTGGGGACCAGCTGCAACAGCAGTGAGGGTAAGAGGAGTTGTCCTCCCTACTGTCATCCCTCTTTCTTCTCCTCTCTCCTCCTCTCCCTCTCTCCTCCTCTTCTCTTGCCCTGTCCTCCACTCCTTCCCATCTCTCTCCTGTTCTGTCTCCTCCTCTTATGTCCTTCTTTACTCTCATTCTCATTTTGTTATCTTTCCTCCTCTCCGCTCCTCTCCTTCTCTCACTCTTATCTCTTGTCCCCTTTCCTCTTGTCCGTTCTCCTCTCATCTGTCTTCTGCAAACATATGACTGAGTTTGTTATTGAATGTGTGGTGTGATTGCTATTGATGTGTTTGTTATTAAATGTGTGTTAAATGGTGTGATTCGCTATTAATGTTTTTGTTTTTTTACTGAATGTGCATTAGCTGGTGTGGTTGTTAAAATGTGTCAACAGATATTTGAGCTTGTATGTTTGCGACACATGCTAACACACACTTTACGAAATGTTTGTGATGCATACTAATTTGCATATTGTTGCGTGAACTGAAACTGTGCTGTTAAGAGTGTCTTAAGTGACCTTTTATTAAGTGTGTGTTAACTGATTGTTGTAAATAGTGTGTGTGTTAACAGGTGTGATTGTTGTAAATAATGTGTGTGCTTACAGGTGTGATTTGTTGTAAATAGTGTGTGTGCTTACAGGTGTGATTTGTTGTAAATAGTGTGGGTGCTTACAGGTGTGATTATTTACAACAATGTGTGTGCTTACAGGTGTGATTTGTTGTAAATAGTGTGTGTGCTTACAGGTGTGATTTGTTGTAAATAGTGTGTGTGCTAACAGTTTTGTTGGTTGGCAGGTGTGGAGGATGGCACCATGGCCAGTGTGGTTGATGGTGTGGCCCGAGTCCTACGGGATTGTCTGGAGAACATGCCGGAAGGTCAGGAGTGTGTACGCACACACACATGCGAACACACATTTTACAGCCTAGTACTGCATGTACAGTATGTGTATAAACACACCCATACAGACACACAGCAGGCACAGTGAAAGAAGCTGAAGCCCTGAGTCAAACTTCAGGACTTCCTCTCTTCAGTCATATTCAGCACAAATGTGTGTGCGTGTGTGTCCCTCTGTCTGTCTGTGTGCCAAGATGGTGTTGTTAATGCAGAAAGAGTCTGCCTGAAAGAAGTAGAATACACATAGTGAAATGGCGCCTCCATGATCCTACCTGTTTACATCTTAATCCATGTAAATCTACTCACACGGGTGACTTTGAAAGCTATGTCCACCGCTTCTCCGGTGAAAATCGGGCTTGTTTTCAATCAGTCACTGTTACCTTTATCCATGATGTGTATCTTATTGAGTTGATTCTTGGCTTGCATAATGATTCCAAACAATATTTGGATCTTACGTGTCTGATTTATTTTATCTTACGTGTCAATCCAAATAAAAGCATTCAATTTTTTTTTTTCTTCCTCAGCCGAGTCCATCCCGAAGAAAAAAGTGGGCAGCACTTTCCTTTGGGTCACGAAGTGGGTGGATTACTCCAACAAGTATGGCTTTGGCTACCAGCTGTCTGACCACACTGTTGGTGTGCTCTTCAACAATGGCACTCACATGAGCCTTCTTCCAGACAGGAAGTACGTCAACATCTCTTAGTTCACATACTTACAGTAACATCAATGACAATCTGACCAACATCACGGAACAACATCATCTCTCATAGTTCACATACTTATAGTAACATCCACAATCTGACCAGCATCACCGGACACCACTGTGGAAAACATTGTCACACAGAACTGTTGGTAGTTTGTGCCTGATGTTTTTGTTGTTGTGTACAGAACGGTGCACTACTCTGCAGAGCTGGGCAACTGTTGTGTGCTTTCCAGCAAGGAGGCCAAGGAGCCCTTTCTGGGCCAGGTCACCATCCTGGAATACTTTGCTCACTACATGGAGGAGAACCTCATGGATGTGAGTGGAACAGTGCTGACAGCTTTCAGTTCTCTCTCTGTGTAACTTCTCCTTTGTAAGTAAGGCATGTGGCTCATAAAAACTGTCCTCTCCTCAAGGGTGGAAATCTGTCAAAGGTCACAGATGTCAGTAAGCCCTGCCTCTATCTGCTTCAGTGGCTCAAGTCCGATCGGGCCCTTATGATGCTGTTCAACAATGGCACCTTTCAGGTAACTCTCACACACACACTTGAGCTGTACCATCAGTCTAATATTTGTGCATGGATAATTGTAACGTTTTAAGGGAGACAATGTAGCTCTATCACTATAAACATACAATAAGATCCATCACTACAGACAACTCCTTCACTCTAAACACCAAATCAACTTCAGCAATACCAACACAGTCAGTTCCATCACTAAAACACACAGTGAATCCTCTCCATCACTATAAAAACGTAGTTGTCTTCATCACCATCCTTACAATGTCAATTGTCAAATGCCATTAGAAATGAATGTAATTGAAAAAGAATTATATAAACCCCACTACTTTAAACACAGTCAGCTCCATCACTATAAACACTGTTATCATACAGCGGCTCATGTTCCCAGAATGAAAGCTGGTTCCCTCCTTTCTGGTGTCTCATCCCAGTCTTTGCCTTGACAGGTGAACTTCTACCACGACCACACCAAGATCATTCTGTGCTGCGAAGCCCAGGAGTACTTGCTGAGCTACATCAACGAGGAGCGCGTATCCACCACCGTGCGCCTCAGCGCGTTAATCAACAACGGCTGCTCCGCTCACCTGCGAGAACGCATGCACTACGCCTACAACATGTTGATGCAGCTGTGCACCTGAACACCACACCTGCAACACGCCGACACATCACAGCCACTGGATAGATACATTGTCTAAAACTGACTGATGCATCAAGGCAATTGGAAACTCCATCTGCGACATGTGGCTGCAGATATATAGCTGCACATGAGGACTTAACGTGTGTGATGTGCCCAAGTCCCACTGGTGGGAGCCATGTGAAAAGCGAGAGGAGGTGAAAACAGCTACACATGAAAACACGGGGCTGGACCCAGACGATGTACATACATGCTGATCTTTGATTGAGACAGACTCATGCCAAGGCAGTTGAGTTGGCTCAGTACGGACTCTAGGACTAGGTGGGCTACAGCAAGAGCAGGCTGCTGCCTTCTGGCCCGGTGTAAAGCAGAAACCAGTGTAACTGTGAACTATTCTATGCTAGAACTAGAAAGGTTTGGGTGTGCTGGGTCAGAGATTGAGGGACATGTGTTTACATGTGCAGCTGACAGACAGGTCCATGGCCCATCCACAATAAGCACCATGGATGCTTGAGGAGCTTGGTTGTCTTGGTAACTGTCCGTGATTGTTGTAATGAGCACTGTGTATTTATTTGTTAAATAAAGCCATTGAGTAGTTTCTAATATGGAAAGCATGTGTTCTGTACAGCAAAGGACGACTTCTCTTCTGAGGTGCCGTTCAATGTGATACGCTTTTTTTTTTACCTCTAGGGTAAAGGGAAAAGCTTGACCATGATGACGCTTCTTGTGTTATTTGTGTGAGGCGCAGGTAGAAAAAGAACAGCAGCGCCTGGATCTCAAAGTTAGAAAATAGTTCAACTTTTGTGGTCATGTTGTTTTTTTAACAATGGGTTGTTGCTTAGCTACCTGTTTATGCTAAACCAGGTTAGACACTATCTAGCTAAGTGTATTGTATCATAGCCACAACCACACGCAACCAATTTCGGGAGCGTGTCAATGTCTCCAGGATCCTGTGCTCCCCAGTTCTATATTCTGTTAAAGTAACACTATGCAAAAATTTGACACTTTTAGGTATGTTTACCTTTACATTTATTTTGATAGTATATGGTCATGTGAAGGACAGATAAACACCTGTGTCTTCCCCACTAGCCATCCAGGGTATGCCCTATGTAGTTCTGTGTAACGGGCTGGTACACCCTGCAAAAATGGAAGAAAAGCTTTCACACGAATGACATTGCCAGCTAAACTGCCAAAAGACACCAGTTAGTGTGTTGACAAGCTTCTATCAGGGGCAGCTGGTCTGTTGGTGGTGTTTGCAAGGTTTTTGCATGCCTTTTAGGTAGTTAGCTTACTAGTTTTGCAACAGAACTCTGTATTGCTGCTTTAACACCCATCAACCCTCCTATTGTGTTTGGTCAAATTTGACCCATTTCAAGTTAAACTATTTCATAAATATTATCCTGCAATAGCAAACAATGTATTATTAAACCAATACAGAGCCGGGGAACTCATTTTTCAGGTTCCCATTATGTGCTATATAGCGCTGGGGAACGTAGGACCCTGGGAACATGTGCCCCTTGGGGAGCACATATGTAGAACCAGGGAACATAGGACTCTGTCATGTTCCCATTATGTGCCATATAAATCTGGGGAAGATAGGGACAAATATACAAGATATTATATATATATATATATAAACATGGGAATGCCAATTTTTACCAGGGCAGTAGCATCAGCTTTACCTGCTGATATATACGTAAGATGTAAGCCATGTGTGCAGCCACATTGGTTCCAGAACCTAAAGTTAAATAACCTGTTGAACTTCATCATTTTTACTAAATGTCCAGATCCAATAGAGTCGTGCTCTGATAGACTGCACATATCTAAGTTGGATCAAACTCAAAAGCTGCTGATTGTTGACCCATGAGACACTATTCAGGCCTGTCTACAGAAAACCACTTTGATTTTTTTTTGCACACCGCACTGCATTATTGCATTTCAGAATTTGAAGATGATAACATTCATAGCAGACCTATGGTATTTTATGTTTCAATACACAAACATATACAGTATCTAAAGAGAGCAGAGGTCCTTGTAGATGATGCCAGTAAGACCTGCTGCTTCTTCTTGCCCTGTTGCTATCAGGCAGGTGCCACTTCAATTTGGAAGTTATTCAGTTTAATATCTACACCTAAGCACACATTACAAAACACGATACTGCTTCCCACAGACGGTCTACAGCTACATTTATCAGACAAGAAGCAGAACAACATGAATCAACATGAGAAATAAAATGGCACTGCAGTTGTGAACGAAAATCAGGCCAAAAAAATTAATAATTAAATTGGATTTTTCTGTCACCCAGATTTCATGTCCACAGTGTGCCATGCTTTCCGTCTGGGAGTAGAGTTGGACGGGTACCCCCTCCATATGGTATCATTTCCACTGGCCGGCCTGCCTGTACTATGCGTTAGATGCAAAAGGCACACAGATATGCTGTCGCACCAGCCCTATGCAGACCCCAGCATAAGGGTCATCATTTGTCCAAGGGGGGTTCCTACTCTCTTCAGCTGTCACCATGAGCCGTGGGTCAGTCGCATGACTCACCAGGCAGATTACCTAACAGTAGATGAGACCTGATCGGAGCCTAACACTATGCGATATTCACAAGCATTGCTTCCATAGCAGCTTATATACACAATCAAATGAATGATTTGATTGCATGCACAATCAAAATAATGATCAACAAAGTGTCTTACTTCGGAGGGATTCCATTATGACACAGGTGAAGCCCCCCTCTCCAGGTCATACCTGTGACACAATTACGTGGGACTAGTTAATGCTGCTTAGACAACAGGAAAGATCCGGAGTGAGTGAGGATATCCTGGAACAACCTCACTTGGACTTTTCACTGCTAGTAATCACTCAGCGTTTTATATATTTTAACCGTTGATGTAAACATTCCACTCAAAACATTCCACCCAAAACATTCCACTCAAAACAAAAGAGCAGAATGGCAATTTTTTCACCATTTCATTTGACATTGAGTGAGGAAAGGAAGCAAGTGGAGTAGGAAGAATGTACAAATTCACCTATAACGTGAAGACATGTGAGTGTACAAATGAATGTGCGCAAATAGCTTCCCTCACTCAACTTGCTATTTTTCTGGGCAGAGAATGAATAACCAAAATAGAAACTGATGAAAAGAAAACACAATCTGGTGTCTTCAAACTCAATTAGTCGGTAGAACAACTGTTGTATAAAATATATATGTATAAAAGCAATATCACACTTGAGTTTGTGGGGTTGGTAAAGGATATCCTCACAGCTGTGAGAACCTGCACCACTTGGCCTCGTGCCTATGGCTGTTTCACAGACATGAGAATATCCTTTACAGACCCCACAAAGTTTTGTACCTGAGACAAGTCAGAAGGGAATTCCATGAAAACCTAGCGACGTAAGCAAAACTAGCTGCAGATAGACGAGAAATAGGTGAAGTCTGCCGAATCACCAGACAACGTGCTGCCAACTTTAACCCAGGAAGTGGAGTGGTGAAGGTCAGGACAGGAAGGCAGTATCATGGCTGTGATGCTATATGAAGCTGAATGCTGGAGAGTAACGAAGAGAGACAGTCACCGACTATCAGTCTTTCAAACATCTTTGTTCTGAAAAATATGTAAGATATTTTCTGCCCAGGAAGAATATATCAAACAAAGACCTATCTGGATGGAGCACAACAGTCAGCAGACAGCAGTCACAACCATCAAACAAAGAAGGTGGAAATGGTTGGGGCGCGTCATCAGGAAGGGAAAAGACAGCATCGCCCGAGTAGCCCTGAGACGGGCAGCGGATAGAGAGAGAAGGGAAAAGTGCAGAGCGAAGGAGACATGGAGGAGAACCATGGAGAGTGAGGCAAAGGAGATCAGTGAGAACTGGAGAAAACATATCGCCACAGACAGAGAGAGATGGGAAACCCCACATAGGCGCGTGTGAGGAGGAAAAGTCAGGACACTGCCATCTGTGGTTTAGTAGAATCACATGGTCTAATTTCTGTGCTGATGGGTTTCTGTAGTCCTACTCTCATGTGCTTTAGATTCACGAACAGTATCATGTCCTTCTGCTATGCTAACAGTGTCACATTCTACTAACAGAGTTGTGTTCTTTAGGTAGGATTATCATTTTACAGTAATGAAGGTATTGTAGGTATACTAATGGCCTCACATACTAACAGTATTATACACTTTTTGTACACTAAAAGTCTTGTAATGATCTGATAAAAACAGTATGCATGTGTATATATGCATACACACACACACACACAAACACACACACACACACACACACACACACACCACACACACACACACACACACACACACACACACACACAGACACACACACACACAGTGTTATCTCATTCTGCCTCTGTCTCTGGAAGCTTGTTGTCTTCTCTCAGTAACCACATGCTTTTCTAGGATGGCCTGTTTCTAGGAAGCAGAAGATGATCCTCGGTAGGGCAGGGCGTAAGGTTTCGACTTGGCCTCCACCCTGAACCAAGAGTGGCTTACAGTTTTTCTCGATTGTTTTCACACATTTAGCGAATCATGGGTCAACTTCATCTAATGCTCACATCTACTTTGCACAGCAAGAGTCTTTTCTGGCGAATGGGTTAACTATTTCTCATTGCTTTCACACAAATTTCTTTGAGTTTTAACACACTTTTCAAAACAGTTAACACACTTCTCAGAGAAAGACACAAAACCTAATTGAATAACCATGTCAACACATTGCAGACACTTAGTAGCAGCCTACTGAAACTGCTCTCTATATTCTAAATATCGTCAGCACCTGTGTGAATTCGCTGTGCAAAACTAATCAAGTACTTCTCAACCTCTAAAAGAGGTCAACAGATTTAAGTTGATACCAAGCATGTTTCGAGGAGGTCGCCACCAACAACCTCAGCAAAGACTAGGACGAGGACAAGGAAGAGGTCGTGGTAGAGGTAGAGGGGCCCCTGTCAGGGACGTGGCATTCGTGTAAGATGCTCTAATGAAATTAGGGCAAGAGTCATTGATCACGTAGTCAATCATGAGAGAGGCTGGCCAAAGGGTTCAGCCAAACCTGAGCCGTCATATCAATTGCATCAAATGACAATGACACTTTGCTGGCCTTTACAGTCAATGTACCGTACTGTATTTCACTGTATTTGCACTCTTGGCAACAACCATTTCTATACTTTTGTAAAGTGTGTTGCCACAATACAATGTATACTGTAGTTTCACTAAAGTAATTTACAATGAATTCTGATTACTTTATATTTACAGTATTTATAGCCTATTACACTATTTTTACAGAATCAACACACTGGCCCACACTGGTGGCAGGGGAGAATGTTCACTGCAGAACAGATTTGACCTTTTTACTGTATATTGAAACCTGTCATTTTGACTTCTTACAGAATATACATGCACTGCAATAAATAGTTTTGTGTCAGAATGTTTGCCATTTTGTACACAGTAGAGCAAATGTAAATCAATGGTCCTTGTTTAGAATATATTTTATAGTGTTTAGCAATACAAAAACAGAACTACAATATTTTACTGTATACAAATTTTCAGATTTCAAATACTTTCTGACAGTATATTCCCTAAGTAAGAGTGCTCAGTGCAAAACCCAAATTGTAGTATGTTGGCAGTGGTAAAATGTTCAATACTGTGAGGGTGTTGCACAAAAGTTGAAGTGATGGTTACAGAGGTTGATATTGATAGCTGTAGTTTGAATTTTGTTATCCATTGTTAAATAAATGAAAAAACATACATTTTCAATTGAGCACAAATTGTAGGTTTTGATGGAAATCTTCGGTTTTGATGGGTGTGTAATGAGTTTTGAGAAGGTGGTGTCATTCTGCAAACATCATATAGTGTTTTGGTCATTTCAGCTTCTGTTAAGGGCTGTGTGTGAGCTGTTTTGAAAAAGTAAACAGTGAATGGAAAAATGTGCCAAAGCAATCGAGAAAAACTGTAATGCACAGTACTATCTCACATCTGAACCGGTTCGCACAGTGGAGTGGTGTCTTTTCCAGAAGATCGTAAGAAAACTGGTAAGAGCAACAGACAGTAGGATATGGCACCTCCAAAACAGTCAATAAACAGCATCTGAAGTCAGTGAATCACACAGTGTTACATAACGGCCCCCTGTCTGCCAATGCATTTCTCACCATGTGAACGTCCAGTTGTCCTACATAACGGAATACATCATGTGTTTGCCCTAATTTTCATTTCATGATATCGCTGTAGAACCAACCAGCCAGAGCTTCAGTGTCTGCTTGCTACTGACCAGTCAGAGCTTCAGTGTCTGCTTGCCCCTGACCAGCTGGCAAACCCCCTCACAGCACTTGTGCACACCCTAAACCAGTAGATGCTATTGGTGCCAAACCAAAGAAAACAAATTAGCAGCTGCTATTAGTTCCAACTGAAACAAAAACCACTCAGTTTCAAGGCTCACTTGCACAACCTGTATCACCAGAGATACTGTAAGTTACTGATGTAGTAGGACCAAATTGATGAGTGTATGTATGAGTTTGTGTGCTTGTGTGTACATGTGTGTCTGTGTGCCTGAGTGTGTGTTGTGTGTGTATGTGTTTTGAATGCTTTCAATGTTTGAAGTACGTGTGTGTTTGTTTTTAGATGCCCGTGTGCGTGTGTTTATGTGTATGAGTGTGTTTAAGTGTGCCTATGTGGGATTGTGTGCCTGTGTGTGTGTGTGTGTGTGTGTGTGTGTGTGTGTGTGTGTGTGTGTGTGTGTGTGTGTGTGTGTGTGTGTGTGTGTGTGCATGCTCGTGAGGGGGAATTGTTTAGTGCATATTTGAGGCCTGTGGCGAGTTAATTCATGCTGTTGCAGGTTGGTTCTATTCTCAATAGTAGAATAACACATGCCAACTCTACCTCACCACCACCCACCACTACCTGGAAAAGAACACACCCTTACATTCTTCACACATCTGTGTGTGTGTAAGTGTGTGTGTGTGTGTGTGTGTGTGTGTGTTTGTGTGTTGGAGAGAGAGAGATAGAGAGAGAGAGAGAGAAAAAAAAATGTGTGTATGTGTGAGTGAGTCATGTAAAGTAAAGTCATAGTATCGCCTAATTATTTAGAATGTAGGACGATGACTGTACAATAGATTCTAAAGCCACCAGAAAGCATCCTTGCACATTCCTCTTAGAAACTAAACTAATCTGTCTCTGTGTGAGGGCTCTCATCTGGTCTTTCTGCATGTTGTTGTTGCATGTGTTGGGGAGTCCATCTGGAAGTGTGTGCCATGTGTGTGTTGGTGTGTCCATTTATGTGAGTATGTGATAGTGTATATTCCAAAATACTCAAGCATGACTAACTTGCCATCCCCCCCCCACACACACACACACACAAACACACAATCCTTGCAAGACATGTTCTACAAGTGTGCCTGGAAAATGCAAACACTGATGCAAAGTAAAGCAAGAGCCCAAGAACAAGCCACATAAACCACAGACACACACAAACGCACGCACACACACACACACACATCCCACGCACACTCACACAGCTGGTTAAACAATCAAACCATGTAACTGCTTGAAAATGTGAAATGTGACATATCTAATGGAAGCTACTATTAGCTCCACCAATGGAATCTGATTAGCTCCTTAGTGGGCAGTAACAGGGATTCTCTCACCCTTCCTTTCTCAGTAAGTACACTGTGTAAAGGCCAATTGCCTGCTGGCAGTGCCTGACGCGCGTCAATACATGCTTCTAGCCTCTTTTTAAGGGCAACGCCCATTGGTGGTGTGTGCTGTGCGTCAATTCCGGAGTTTTCAACACAGTGAACACGTGAGTGTCAGGTTTATAGAAATGGCTTGGATTAATTTCATGTATTCCACAATTAAGTCCATGTATCTGTCTTCAACAATTTGATCAAACTGTTATGGCACATTGGGTTAAAAGCATTACTTTTTTTTCGTTAGCAACTGTTGCCACTTGTAAACAAGTCTATGATATGACCGCCACATAAAGACAGAGAGCAATAATGAATTGAAATAACAAGATATTTTTCACGCCATGAAAAAATGTGTGAAAATGTAATGAACTATAGTTTGTGGATGTGGCGGCTGTAAACTAATGTGAATACTGGAGAGAGTCCCAACAAGTCTCATACCCCCAATCAGAAACAGCTTATTAGCTGTGTCATTTTGGGATGTCTGTGCACCTTTCAGGAAAGCCTAGGTTGCAGTTCATATTCACTGGAGTGTGACAAAAAGCAGTTTTTAAAGCAGTTGCAATTTTTTCCAATAAATAGATGTTTAATAAAGATGTGTTGTATTGCAAATTGTTCAATTCAATTGTTCGATCTGTGTCTCAGATATAGAGATTGAAAAGCATCTGCACATTGACTCTATTCATAAACAAACACAATTATATAACTGTTATAAATCTGATAACTATTACTAAATAAATACATTAAAATGTAGTCATATTCTTAGTTAAATAAACAATACTATAATATTATTATAAAACAATACTTATGTTTAGAAAACTATGCTTATTGAGACAAAAAAACTAAAGTAAAATTATGAAATTGCATTTTCAACATGTTGCAACCATCTCTGATCCATGTTGGTCTAGTAATAGTCTCTGAGTGACTGAGAGAAAATGCAAAAAGTGTTGCAACGGTTCCCAGTGTTACCTTTTTGTTTACTAGTGGCAACAGTTGCTAAGGAAAGAAAAGTCATACTAATAACCCAAAGCGCCATAACAGTTTTATCAAATTGTTGAAGACGGTACAGATTTAATTGTGGAATACTTGTGGAATACATGTAATTAATCCAAGCCATTAATCCAAGCCATTTCTATAAACCTGACCATTTGTAGAGTAAACGTAAAGACCTACATATAGGTCTACAACAAGTATCAACATTTATAACAGGACGGGTATACACTATCATAAAGAGGTTTAATAAGCTTAAATATAGCTGCAAGCAGCCATCATCGTGGTCCAAGCAGAATGTGCAAACTGCCCCAAGTAGCAAAAGGTTGAATGATTTGACCGATAGCTAGCCATTATCAATTAAAATAGCATTGAAACGTTATTTGCAACCTCAGGCATGGGAGGCAGGCGTGCTAGCAAGGAGGCTAAAACCCACGGGTGCTAGCACGTCTTATAAGGTGTCGGGGAGGGAGGTTTACTCACAGCACAGCACTGTACCCACTGGCTACCATTACACTCAACCCCCCTAAACCTCTCTCCCATCCAGGTCATGGCACCAATGTAAACTGCATTGTACAGACAAGAACAGTCCCACACTGGATTCAAACCCACAACCTCGAGCATGGGATGCAGGCGTGCAAGCAAGGAGGCTGTAGAGTTGTGGTGCTTTCACTTTGGATTACAGATTACAAGATGTATGAGGTCCCAACCTCAGTTTTGAATGTCAACCACTGATCTGGGAATAAAGCGGTTGGACTGTGTGAACTTCTACAGGTCTGTTTTTTAGTTTATAGACACTTTACATGGTGCCAGAAGTTTGTCAAACGCTTCGGTCCAAGTTTACATCTTCGATTTGATAACACTGGCGAAGAAGTGTGCTTTTTGCCCACTCCGTAATTAACTGATAAGGAATCGCATTGTTTGTGACATAGAAAGTGCTTCTTCTGCAAGCAGCTACATTTGTATGCTACATGACCAGTCCGAGAGGAGTTCTGCTCTAAGGAGTTAAACACAGAGGACACACCAATGTTGCACTCTCTGCAGGGGCAATTTACACAGAGGGCATACCAGTGTTACAGTCTATGCAGGGGCAATTCAAACTGCATGTGGGCAATAGGGAAACCATAGCTGGGACTGCAAGACAGAGTTGCTATGGGACTCATACGCATGCCTCGGGCCTGACATCATCCACACCCCACAACAGGAAGCAGCAGAGGTAAAGGAATACAAAGATCTCTTTGATCACGACACTGTCGGCAAATTGCCAGTCATTTACCACGTGAGGCTCGATGGCACTGTTTATTCTGCAGTATGTACTCCCTGCTCCCAGGTTCCAATAGCCATGATGGAAAAGGTTAAGGCAGAGCTTCATCGAATGACTGCAGTTGGTATCATAATACTAGAAAATTAAGCCACGGAGTAGGTGTCCGCCATGGTTGCAGAAAAAAAAGATGGAACTGTGCAAATTTGCATCGACTCAGTGCACCTAAACAAGGCTCTTCTCAGACCACGTCGCCCCCCTGAAATCTATCGAACAAATCCTTGTACCCATGCCTCGTGCCAATGTTCAGTATTCTGGTTGCCAAATGTGTTTTTTGGCAGATCCCCCTTAATAACGCCCCCTTAATGTCACCCCATGGCTGCTATAGGGTCCTTAGAATGTAATTTGGCACAGGTAGTGAGATGCTCCAAAATAGTAGTAGATAGTAAAGACGAAATTTTAATCTGGGGATGTACACAGCTTAATGAAAGTCTGAGACGGGTATTGAACAGAATTTGTCATCATCATCTAGAAGCTCAACCCTGGTAAATGCAAAGTCAGCTGTCTACTATGTCAGTCTCCTCCTAACTGCTAATGCTGTTAAGCCAGACCCTGAGAAAAACCGGAGCCTTTTGTAACATTGTGAAACTGCAGATAAAACATGCCCTGCCCATTCCTCAGTTCTTAGGCATGACAAACTATCTGTCAAAGTTTATCCCTCACTACAAAGTGATTACTGGCCCAATAAGACAACTGCTACACCAAGATGTGGAGTGGACTTGGCATGAAGCCCACAATGCAGCATTCAACAAGTTGAAACAAGCCGTAACAAACCTCCCAGTCCTACAGTTCTTTGACATATCGAAGCCAGTGGTCGCATCAGCAGATGCCTCTCAACATGGTCTGGGTGCAGTGTGTCTCCAGTAAGGGGGGCATTTCACATCATGTGTCCCCCACCCCCACTGAGTCAAGGTACAGCAAAGATTGAAAAAGAAATGTTGGCACTTGTCTTTGCAACCAAGAAGTTTCATGATTTCGTCTATGGACGTCGAGTCACATTGCACCCTCATGCTATCCCAGACATGTGGTCATTCCCTGCAGCTGACATATTTGAATGGCATGCCAAAATGTGTTTACCGTAGTGTGCTTGTGGCCTCCTATTCAGGCTGGTTTGACATGGTCTGCCTCCCTGACATGAAATACACCACAGTAATCCCCGAAGTTCAGCCGACACTTCTCAACACATGGTGTTCCTCACACACTCATGAGTAATACTTGACAATGGGACCCAATTCACTGGTAAGGACTTTGCAGACGCTGCACACACATAGGGCTTTAGACAGTTGTGTAGTAGTGTAGTAGTTTAGTGTAGTAGTCCTCATTCCCCACAATCTAATGGCCCTGCTGAGCGTGCCTTGCTGTACCTGCTGGCTATCGTTATACATGTTGTGTTGGTGTTACGTAACCACAGATATTCAATAGGTTGTTAGCAGGAGCTGCATCATGGCTACATTGGTGTGGCATGACAGCGTAAATACGTTGGGTAGTTAGCAGAAGCTGCATCAGGTCTGTGTCCGTATTGCTTGACAGTATAAATACACAGGGCAACTCAGTGTCAAATGGGGAGTGAGCTTCTATATATCCTCTAATGACTGTTCTTTGGGTAGTTAACTGTCCAACCAGTTTTGATTGAGTGACCATAAACATACTCACTCGACACACACAAAGAGCACATGGATTTACAATACAATACTTTAGCCAATACACATACTGCACACCATAGACTTGCAAGCAATGGACTACCCAGCATCTCACACAAATACACAAACAAGCACACACACAAACACACACTGATACACACACACACACACACACAAACTGCACCACACACAACACCATAATCACAGACAAACAAATTCCTGGCAAAAACACTCACCGGCCCTTCCAAACTGGGCCGCCCTGTCCTTGGGAGTGGCCCTCATTAGCTTCATCAGCAGAGACAAGTAGAGGCAGCATCGGCAAAGTAATGATTTCACCTTTGTCTTGTCCAATTCTTGCTTTATTCTTCCAAGCCTCTCAAAGAGCCTCCCTGTTCTGTTCCGTATGAACACTTTAATTTGGCTGTCAGACTTCTGAGAGATTTTTGTTCATGAACGAAAATAAGTATTGAGAAACTGAGTACTCTAACAGACTACATTTACATTTAGACATTTCATAGACACTTTTATCCATATTGACTTGCAGTATTATACATACATACAAACTTTTTCACCAGTATGTGTGCTGTGTGTTGTTAGCAACTAGCTCAACCAGTGCTCTGCCAGTTGAGCTACAAGAACACAACAGTTCTCATTGGTCCTCCACAGACATTGAAGGCATAGCTACCACACCTTAGTTATTGATACAGGCAGTATGTGAATCATCTGGAGGTACCTCCTGCACCATAATCCCGGACCACAAGGCTGTGCCCAGCCCTGAAGGGATAGGGATTACCCAGCAAACCACCACTGTTTCACAGTAGAATACCTTAGATTAGACACCA
>NC_045163.1:17418570-17573570 GCF_900700415.2 Clupea harengus | reverse complement strand
GTTTCAACCGAACCAGGAGAAAAAATGCCTCTTCGCTCAATTGGTTACCTACAACCAATCAGAACAACGTAGTATGTGACCAGGGGCAGCTGATACATTACACTTTTACCGGATCCTGTAGGAAGGAAGGCAAAAACATCTTTTCGATTGACAAATGCCTTAATCGCGTTTCTCTATTCCTCTTTCAAAATGAATGCACTGTCAATGTCTAAATGGACTCGAATCTATACATTTCAGCTCTCCAGCGGCAGCCATGTTTGTTGAAAACGAATTCAACTTGTGTGTTGGTGACGTGGTTGGTTACGTTACTGTTGATCATCTGTCCATCATCGTATAAAGCCCGCCTTAACAATTTGATTGGTACGGCCAATATCTGTCCGCAGATAATTTCTTCCCAATGGAGTAATGCCAGACCGAACTTCCCAACCAAAAAATGTGTGGGCGGGGCTAAGTTCGGTCTGGTATCCAGGCTAATACATTTCAGTAGTTTGCATATATATGTAAAGAGGTAAACCTTGATAATCTTTGAACCATACATGATAGCACCATGGGGCTTGGACTATTGTCAATCTATTTGAATCTAAAGTGGAAGCAAAATGATTTCCTGAAGCATATCCTCATTATTTATGAAATGGTAAAATGTAAGCTAATAAGGTGACATGGTAACACAGACTGCGCGCACAGCGCACACATCTTTGAGCACCGAAGACCCATTTTGACCCAGGAAAAACCCTGATGGTGATTGTCTCTGGTAACATTTTATTTTCATAAACTGCCTGTACCCATCAAGCATTGCTCACCGCTGTCCTTCATACCTATGCTATCTGCTTCATATTCTTCAGTGCTGCATGTTGTTGTGCACTAATAGCTTTGATGTAATCAACCTGAGGGTTAAGTGAATTTCCCATTTCCTCTTATGCAAAGCTTTAAAGTGATTGATTTTACTGTGTCTCCACGTGTATATGCGCCAGATTACCCAATCCCCCGTCCTGTGTCTTGACAGGGAAGCTCTCTGGAAACATTGATTGGATGTTAAGGGTCTCTGTGTTTTGGTGGCTAGCAGCATGTCATCATTTATGTTAGCATCACATACCGATGGCTCTGTAGCTATTAGCAAGCTGCTGTGGTTCTGTTTAGAATGGCACATGGCTGTGGTTCTGTTTGTAATGGCATACAGTTATAGTGATGTTTTTAATGGTTCTGTTTGTAGTGGTATACTACTGGGTTTTGTCTGTAATGGCATACAGGTATAGTGATGTTTTTAATAGTTCTGTTTGTAGCTGTATACTACTGGGTTCTGTCTGTAATGGCATACTGGTGGTTATGGAGCTGTCAGAAAACACAGCTGTGTTTCTGTTGGTGGTGGTGTATTGCTGTGGTTCTGTAGTTCGTGGCTGATTCCACTCTAAACACACACAGTCAGATTTTTCCCACCTAGGGCACTATAATCTCTTTTTTTCTCCAAATTTAATCTTTGAATCCTCATTCCATGTGTTCCATTTGATTTGTGTCTGGATTTCTGTTTTATACGATGTAGTCCAATTGTATCATCAAGCATCAAAGCTTACGTCCTTTAATCACAACTTCTCAGCTATAATGCTGACTTATTGTCTCAGACATGCCTGCTTGCTTCACTCAAGGCAAGTGTGGACAAGAATGCAGAAGAAAGAGCACAGCATTTATGTCGAACATAGTCCTGTCCTGATTGCAGTAGGGTTTGGAGTTATGCTCGACTGTAAAGACTCCACTCGGATAAAAGACATCTCAGTTTCACTCAGGTTCTTTGCATTCAATACATTTGGGTTTATTTGGTCTAACTGTCGTCACTCCAGTGATCTATTTAATGCAGTTATCATTGTTTACAGTTATTATTAATGTGGGGTTTGCCGTTTATTATGTCAATAAACTGCTCAATCCTTCATCATTTAATAATGATTTCTGGTGTGTCAGACCGCAAACATGTAATGTCATGACTTGACTATAGAAATGACTATAGTGGTTGCTGATAAGTGACAGCATAATTTACTGGATTCAGATGTATTGTTTTCATATGAACTGACAAATTGTTGAGCCCTACCTACAATATCTACGTTGCTAACATAAGGCACACACACTTACACATATTTTGACCAGTTTATTAATAAAAAAGCCATAGCGAGAATTACATGGCAGACGAATATCCTGATTTATATACATGTCAGTATGTGCCAGTGCTGTCTTTTACTTTTTCTGCCCCCTTGTGGCAAAGATGTGAATTTTTTTCCCTTCCACGTGACAGGATGTCACATCACAGCTTCGAAATATTATAAACACTGAAATAGCAATGATGTATCAATTTCAACGTGTGTGCATTGTACTTATGGACATCGGATGTATGAAGACCCATTTTGATACTTGTGACTTTGTACTGTGATAAAAAAAGTGTTTTTCTGCCTGCTGTCCTGCCTGTACATGGTTATGATTATTTCGCAGACCTTTTGTCCATAATGTGATGTACGTAAATTACCTTAACATAATTGAACATAATGGGGAAAAACAGTCAAAGCTGCATGTTATATAGAACATAATGCATAATACAAATACAAGAAGTAGACATATATACATCAATACATCCATGTCTATTCAGAATTACATTTGCACTTGGTTTTCTTTTCTCCTGCCTACACCCTATTCCTCCTCTCACTTCTCAGGCACTCAGGCTCTCCTCCTTGTCCCTTGTCACTCAGCCCTTTCCCCTGGTCACTGGATCCACGGCTGGGTTCTGCTCAGGCAACTTCAGAAAGAAAGAATTGTTTATGGGTTTTCCTAAACAGATAACTTTTAAAGCATGAAGGTGCAGTCCTTGATTATCATCCATTACACTTTTTGTCGAATTCAGCAAAATTGTCTCGTCATACTCTATTCCAGCCAATCAACATGCTGCTCAGGAGCACAGAAGGTAGGGGTATCATTTGATCGACTGTTGAGCTCAAATATCAACAATCTTTCGCCAGAATGGAGGACTGTGACTTTAATTATAATGCACTTTTATTGGCCTGGCCAGTTAATATGTGATGATGGTGATATCTGCCCCAGTATTTCCCACATCTTTCATCTGTGAACATTGCCCCACAGCTCTGATAAGTTTGACTGTGTATTGTACAATCAATTGAGTTGAGTTGAGTTGACTGTTTGAAACTGTGATCTCATGCTTATCCTAAAGAGTTCAAAGTTGAACATTTAAGGTCTGATGTTGTGAAACCCCTTTGTGCTGTCTAAAGCAACCTCCTGTGGCTTGCGCAACACACAACGCAGGTCCTGTTGTTTGACTGTGCCTTCTGTCATCATGTTCGTCAACACATGACCTTTGAACTGAACTTTGTGCTGTGGGCATCACTAGGGGGGCATGCAGAGAGAGAGACAGACTGCAGTGACGGCAGGAAAACAGAGGTGCTGCAGGGCTGTTATGTAGAGTAGGCTTAATGTAATAAATCAGTAAACGAATGATTAACAAGTCCCAGATGTGCTTTAACAGGCTCACACAATCCCATGATAGTTGCGTATTTAGAAGAGGTTTCCATAGCTTGAGGGGCAGTTCCATTGCCTGTTGGTGTTGGCATTATTTCCTGCTTTTCATCAACTGAATCATTTGCTATATTCATTTTTGTTTCACAGGTTTTAATCAGTCTGCAGATGGTTCACACTGGTTGGCATGACAATAAGACAAATAGATGGCTTCTAGAACAATCAAAAAAGGCATCAGCACTTATTATCATTGAATGTAAATCATTAGATCCTACTCCACTGCCAGTGTCCCCTCCACTGTTTTGGACTGTACACAGAGCACAAATTCTCCTCTAACAACACTTCAGTACATCGGACAGCCTCAGTAATCTACACATGCTGGTTATTCATTTATATCAGTTGCTTTCCTTGCATCCTTGAACGCCCTGTACAATCTTCTACCAACTAGATTATGAATCTCCAAATGCACATGTAGTCTGTCAACACAATGAAAATGTGCATTTCAAACAGTCTGTAGTGTGCCACTGTGTGTGTATGTGAGTGTGTGTGTGTGTGTGTGTGTGTGTGTGTGTGTGTGTGTGTGTGTGTGTGTGTGTGTGTGTGTGTTTGTGTGTGTGTTTGTGTGCGTGTGCGTGTGTGTGTGTGTGTGTGTGTGTGTGTGTGTGTGTGTGTGTGTGTGTGTGTGTGTGTGTGTCTGTGTGTCTGTGTGTGTCTGTATCTGGACTTCGCCCCAAACCGACTGAAGTGTAAGCACATCCAATCCCATCAGTTTTACAAGGTAAACTCTGATTGGCTGGCCTCTTCTCACACCCCCCTGCTCCCCTCAAACTCTGAGTTTAAGTTCCTCGCCGGGCTTCACAGCAGCCTCCTCTCCTGCCGGTCTGTGTGAGTGACGTGCGTACACACAGACACACACACAGAAGTCACACACCGGCCTGGCCTCTCGTCTCTGGGACCTGACTCCACACCAGCAGCGGCATCATGTCTGACCGAGGCGCGTTCGACACCAACGTGATAACTCTCACCAGGTTCGTCCTGGAGGAGGGCCGCAGGGCCAAGGGGACAGGAGAGCTCACCACCCTGCTCAACTCCATGTGCACGGCCATCAAAGCCATCTCCACTGCTGTGCGGAAAGCAGGAATCGCCAATCTGTAAGTGCTGATTTTCTGTCATATACAACACCAGGCTAGAAGGAGAATAGGGACTATCAGTCATGTGGTTTTTGGTGGAGTATCACACAAATGGAGCCACTTCTGGTACAAGTGCCACATTTAGATTAAACCAACGTCCATGTTGTCCTGTTTGCCAGTGCAAAGCAGAGCCGTTTGACCCTTTGTAGTCACAGAGTTAATTAGTAATTGATTATCAGATGTCCCAACTCAAAACAAGTTGGTTGTAGTTTGTAAATTCTCCCCCCCCTCCCTCAATCCTAGACCTAAAGAAGTTTACTGTTAAAGACACTAAAGTAAAAGAAACTTTATTACTTTTAAAGAAAAACATATGATTTCCATAGATTCCATAGTGATAATGGCATACATGTTAGTATCTCTGCATGGAGACATTCTAGAGCTTGAAATGCTGCCTTAAATATGATTTAATGTATGTAATATGTAATGTGAATATGATGCCAGGACTTAGTATGGTATAATTCATACTTAATACTGCAGGTGGGCTCTTCAACATGGACATTCATTTTCAGATCTATGATTTCTCATGCAGAAACGAAAGTTTTTTGCAGAAACCATCAACAAAGATCGGGGTTCATTGTCAGGTTGAACCAAGCACACTAATACATTTCCACTTCTGTCAGTGTTGCCTTATACGTCACCTGGCCTTAAAGGGACACGGTGTCCTATCCTGAGAAAGTTACAAACATATATAATATACTACCTCTTTCATAGGCCAGCTGGGGACTGATACTCCCTTTAGAGTTGGGTTCTGATTAAGGTTAACTCCAGGTAAAGGGGGGTTCCTCCTTGTCACTGCTGCTATGGGTTTGCTCTTAGGGGGTTCAGTCCCCAGTGATGAGACAATGTAAAATATTAAAGGTACAGTCCATGATTGTAATCCAAGACAATACTTTGTAGAATTCAGCTAATGTATCCTCACTGTCCTCACTATAGCTGTCTTTTCTGTGTGTGTGTGTGCACTAAAAAAAAAACTCTGGTGTTCGTACACAGTTCTGGCTCTGTAAATAGGAAACAAACAAAGTGGCTCAGACTGAGCCATACACTATTCCAGCCAATCAACAATGGTGCTTCAGGAGCACTGAAGGGAGGCGTGCTATTTCACTGAAATAAAATGAAATTGAATGTCCCTAGCATGGCTGTCGTGATTTGAGCAGTTCCACATAAGGGAGATGCATATTTCAGACCACCAGTTTAACTTCAGCCAACCCCCACAGCTACGGCATTGCGGGGAGCACCAATGTGACAGGAGATCAGGTGAAGAAGCTGGACATCCTGTCCAATGACCTCGTCATCAACATGATCAAGTCTTCCTACACTTCCTGTGTGCTAGTGTCTGAGGAGGATGACAGGGCCCTCATCGTGGATCCAGATTCTAGGGTGAGTGTAACGGCTGATCCACGCTTCCACCAGAACAGTCTATAACACCCTTTGGGCCAGTTCTCTGGTAGAGGTCAGACAAGTCACTCAGAACCTAAATGATCGAAATGACTGTTCACCTCTAATGACAGATTAAATTCTAATCCAGGAGGGGGGAATTGCGGAGGGCCAAATGGTGGCCAAGTAATGGCAAACTGAGTCTGTTGCTTCTGTTATAAGTCAGTATATTTTGACTGAATATTGTATTGCAGATTCATTACATAACCTTGTAACAGCTGCAGGACTTCAGATACAATTACAAGGTCAATATCTAGAAGTTTAAAGAATTCTCTTATTCTGTTCATACTCGGAAAAATTATATTATATTACAAATGAGATATACATTTTCGTCAGAGTAGGTACTTACAGGGTATCGAACCAATGACTTTAGTGTTGTTAGTGGAGTGACACATGCCCTAGAGTAGATATGATACTGTGCGTTTGAGTTTATGAGCCTATGTTGTTAGTGTGTGTCGGGCTTTCAGCATGTTTGGGTGTATAACAGTGTCTTTGAATATCTGTACACATAATTTCCTGCTGCTGGGCCATCATTTTGAAAATATTCCCAAAAATGAAATGAACGTATGGGTGACTCACAATCAATCACATTAATTCCTGTGAAGGGGTAAGAAGATTCCAAATATTTGTGTCTGTCTCTTCCAGGGGAAGTATATTGTTTGCTTTGATCCTCTGGATGGCTCCTCAAATATTGACTGTCTTGCATCGATTGGAACCATATTTGGCGTCTACAGAAAGGTAGGAGTCAAGGTTACGGAGAAGCACACCTACATACCGCATACACCAGTGGTGCTCCTCTGACCCTTGGAGGAGCACCGTCACAGATATGTGATTAGAATGTTGCTAACTGAAGGTTGTATTTGACAATGTAATAATGAACAAAAGTGACTGTTTTTAAATGGCAGTCAATGTAAATTCTAGATCTACACGGTATAATTCTGGAATTACTTGCACATTTTTTTTTCTTCATTCCCGAGTGAGTGCAGACTTATGCACTCCAGAGAGGCGAGGAAGGTAACAGTGATGATGATGAAGGTGTTCTGTATGTTGCAGATGACAGATGATGAGCCCAATGAGAAGGATGCTCTGCAGTCAGGCAGACACCTTGTGGCTGCAGGCTATGCCCTCTATGGAAGCGCCACCGCGCTGGTGCTCTCCACAGGTCAAGGGGTCAACTGCTTCATGCTGGACCCGGTAAGCATCCGGTCAATACGGTTCAGACTTTCAGCATCACATTAAGTCGCAATTAGAAGCATTGTGCTGTTGTTAGGGTTAGTTTTTCGCAGTACGTTCAGGTTTCTGCGGTTAACTTGTTTTCCCCTGGTGTCCCTGAAGGCCATTGGGGAATTCATCCTGGTAGACCGTGACATCAAGATGAAGAAGAAGGGGAAGATTTACAGTCTGAATGAGGGCTACGCCCAGCACTTCTACCCAGACGTCACAGAGTACCTCCAAAAGAAGAAGTTTCCTCAGGTGAGCCTCACCTTTAACCTTTTGCCCACATGGCAGGGCCATGCAGGGATACTGCAGTCTCATGAGACTTAAAGGTAGGGCTGCAGCAATGTCCAAATGACCCTGCTGTATGTGTGTGTGATAGAGAGAAAAAATGTGTGTGTGTGTGTGCGTGTGTGTATGTGTGTATGTAGACTTCTGACTACTTACACAGCTTACCCACAGCTTAATAAGGGTCTGTTATCTTAACTGTATCCTCGACAGGAGTCCACAGAACTCTTGACACTACAATACACATTCATCCAAGCTTGTATTTAACCCACTCTAAATGAATACATGCAATGCATGCATAATACATGCATGTTTCTTTCATCAATTACCGTAAAAAGCTTTTTCTAAAACAAAGTGTTGGGTGATCATTTATAAATAAGGTGACCTAACAGAAGTGAGCATTTTGGATAACATAACTTTATATTAGTCGTCAGTATATTACAATGAAATCATTCATACACAGAATGTTTCTCGAGTCTTTCCTTGTTGTCACGTGTCACAGGTCAGAACTTTTATTTATTTATTCATCGTTGCGTAATTATATAAACACATTTATTATGACCTGTTTTATATGTGTGCACAGCCCTCATGCATCAGGCCCCTGTGGTCACCTGCTGTCTCTGTGCTTGCTTGCAGGATGGTAGCGCCCCCTATGGAGGACGATACGTGGGCTCCATGGTGGCAGATGTACACAGGACTCTGGTGTATGGAGGCATCTTCCTGTACCCTGCCAATGAAAAGAGTCCCAAGGGCAAGGTGAGAGAGCAGATGAGCTGAAGCAGAGTATAGGATATGATTAAGATCATATGCAAAGGTATATTATCGGCCCTTCAATTTGTGCTGGTAGTATATCAATATTGGAGCAAGGTCACTAGCAGCCAGTTGTTGTTGGGTGGATTTCATTTTTTTGTCAACAGCCTAGTGTCATTATGGTCCATTTCTAGTTATGTTAGTAAACTATGGATTCGTTTATTTTCATAGTTTATACCGTGGTAAGGCAATGAAAAAAATCAAGGAAAGTACTCTGAATTATAGCTAGTAAGTAAACCAAAACATGTTTTCCACCACTTTTCCTGTGTTCCATTTTGAGCAGATAGAATAGAATGTGCTACGCCAACTTTTACAGCACACTACTACTATTGTGTGCTGCTCCCTCAGGCTGTAGAAATAGGCACAGTAATGTAATGATCCCTCTTAGACTCTTAGTACTGATCATTCTCAGCACACAAAAACGTAATGATACATTTACATATGATCTTCATGATACACATAATGCCATTCAAATGGGAGTATATAACTGGTCGTGCAATGCTGATGAGAAGGATTGTTGTTTCTGATTGGCTGCAGCTGAGGCTGCTGTATGAGGGCAACCCTATGGCCTTCATCATGGAGCAGGCGGGTGGCATGGCAACCACGGGTAGCATGAACATTCTGGACATTCAACCACAGACAATCCACGAGCGCTGCCCTGTCGTAATGGGCTCGCCTGACGATGTACAGGAGTACATTTCCATCTTCAAGAAACACCACACCAAGTGAGGCGGAAGACAATCTCTTCCCAGTCCAAACACACCCTGGCATACACACACACACACACACACACAGTCATAAGCTGAGACAAAATACGTAAGATTAGACAGATACCTGCTTTGTAGTGTAAAGGCTCCTGACAGTGTGTGTGTGAGGCTGTTGTTTCACTCTAACATCTCAACAGGCTTGTCACCAAGGCTGTTATGAGCACTTTGCTGGCCTTGGTGTCCAGACAGCTTCTGTGTTCCTGTGCTTCTTACTCTCTAAATGAAAGATAGATGTTTTTCAAATAAAACCCATAAAAGTAACCTGGTCTGTTTAGCGCTGTTTATTAGAGTGCTGTATTAGAGTGGTGTTATCCATAATGTCCACCAGATGGTGCTGCTCTCATTGCGTGCTCACTAGAAAAGCTCAGACCGCCATTCATCAAGAAACCATGAGATTGAAGTGGTTTCATAACAGGTAACATTTTAGTTTTGATAGATATTCGGCCTTAAAGGGTATAGTCCTTTATCATCATTTGTTGTCAACTTCTGCAAAATTCTTCTCACATTCCTCTAGCTGGCTGTTGCAGTATGTGCACTCAAATCAACTCTAGTGTTTGTGCACAGTCCGGGCTCTGTAAATGGGAAACAAACAAAGTGGCTCAGACCGAGCAACACGCTATTACAGCCAATCAACAACATTGCTTCAGGAGCCCAGGATTGAGGGGTGCATTTGATTGGCAGTGGAACTCAAATATCAGCAGCAACATTTCGTGTCTCTCATATCATAACCATAAAGGTTGCTGCTTTGTGTGAGTGCAGGTGACATGTGGGGGACCCGGGATCCTGTATGAATGACTACAGTTAACAAATGGAAGCCAAAAGCACATGGATACGAGATGTGTGAATACATATGCCGATACACTCAGGTTCTGCTTCCCACCTGCCGCATAAAGCTGTTGCTCGGGTGGTTAAGGCAGCCAAGGTGACCTTCAGATCTGACCTGTGAACTGGAGTTTCATTTTGTGGTTTTCTTCTGGTCTCTCAGCGGGTCAGATCCTCTGTTAATGTCTGATTTAAGCATTCACACAACAGTCTACCACCACTACTCACCAGCAAAAGACTTACAAAGGTTCAAACTCACATAATTGGAGAATGTCCAATTAAGATTGCCAATGAGCTACATGATTTTTCAATGTTAAAGTCGGTGTAGTGTCTTCATAT
The DNA here is from genome assembly GCF_900700415.2 of Clupea harengus. Lineage (NCBI taxonomy): Eukaryota > Metazoa > Chordata > Actinopteri > Clupeiformes > Clupeidae > Clupea > Clupea harengus. The sequence continues at coordinate 17,563,201 of NC_045163.1, read as the reverse complement.
AAATCAGCACTGTAGTAATCAACCATTATTGCAATTATTCTATTACAACGCCAATTATGTTAAAAACTATAGATAGAAATAACCCATCACAAATCAAAGTAACCCTGACCCTCGGTACTCAAATTGTGTTCCTGTGGCCCAACTGGTTGAACAAGTAGAACACCAAGATCTAAGCTTATATAACAGAATTAATAGAATGATGCACACACATATATACAGTATGCACACACACACACACACACACACACACACACACACACACACACACACACACACACACACACACACACACACACACACACACACACACACACACACACACACACACACACACTGTTGCCAGGTGGGGAAGAAGGATGGAAGTTAATGACCAGACGGTGAATTCTTTTATATTTAATGTATAGAAACACAAATAGCTAAACAATCTTTGCTCAACAGACACACCAAGCAAGAACGAAATAGATAACATACTTATGAAGTTAACGTGTATGATTAATTTTTATAAAGCCACACTCTAATTTAAATATACCTTAAGTATGCCTAAAAGTCCACACGCAAATAACAGGTTTTATGCAGAAATGGTTCATTCCTTGTAACAGTGTTTGAATTGATCCACAGGAGTCCTCTGAATGTCATGACACTGTAAGGCAGCTCTCTTCTCATCTATGGTCTCTATATATATAAAATGTACCTAAAGCAACAATGGCAAAGATGGCAAAGCTGTGTCACACCAACGGGTAGCTGGCGGCCGTGGCGATGCCGCAGTGGTTCTTTCGGTCCTTGGCCATGTAGATGTAGCCTTTCATTCCCCACTTCTGACTCCAGCTGAAACACACAAGTGAACCTCCCTGAAGTTATGGTCACCACCTCAGAACCTTCCTTAAAGTGAGCACTAAATGACATGGCCGCCTCGCCTCATTACCTCTTTTCAGGGATGGATTAACGAACGGGCCTACCGGGCCCAGGCCCAGGGGCCCATGAGCTCAGGGGGCCCCTGGGCTAGAGCCTCTGTGTGAAGTCGCTGTTATGTATCTCTTATTTGTGGTTGAAAAAGGTGTATTTTATTAATTTGCTAATGGCTTTAATTGAGTGTACCTGTGCTGTGCTAGAAAAAGCTCGTTTAATGCGACAGTGATCAAGCATGACTTTTTTGGGACCACTGAGGATACCTTATGCTATTTATCCCCTCAAAATGGCAAACCTGTCTCTGTCATGGTTTTCATCATTTTTAGGGGGAAATAGCAATCTATAACAAAATTATATAGAAACTATTAAAAAACCGATTCAATTAAATGAATAATTTCTTATTTTCTTTGTTATTTTTGTCATATACAGATATGCAATGATGATTGCTGGGTAATATGTATCTTGTTGTCCAATGTCAAGTCTCTATTTGATCATGTGATGAGACGATACGATATAGCTAGTTTAGGCGCAGAATCTGAAAGTCAAGACCTACAAGCAGGCACAGTAGGCTACACCTGCCGAACGACGCCTTTCAAACATAAAAGTGGTGATGCATGATTTGATTTTTCAGTGGACAGGATAGCCAGCCCATTCAGCCTCTCCTGCCCCATGCTGTCCCTCAGGTAGGTCTTAATCAGTTTCAATTTGGAAAAGAATCACTCGGCTGTTGCCCTGTCACATGTAATGTCAGAAACAATAGCAGGGCAGTGCACACCTCACCGAAGGTGGATGTTACGGAGTAAACTTTGACCTGTTACAGTACAATAGCCAAAGTATCTACGTAATTCGACCGTAAAATCCAACACATTGGTTGTGTTTGTGTGTGCGTGTGCGTGCGTGCGTGTTTTGCGGGCGCACACATTTTTTTCCGCGGAGGGTGGGGGGGGGGGGGGGGGGGGGGGGGCCTTCAACATGTCCAGGCCCAGGGGCCCGTGGTTTCTTAATCCGTCCATGCCTCTTTTCAGTCACAGGCACCAACCCTCACTGAAGGCATTTCATTTCCAAACAGGAAGACCTTTGGCATAAACAGTACTTTAAATTGCATCTATGATATATGTAAGGTTAGTTGATTAAGGATATTTGTATTTACTCATGTTTATAACTATGTAGGCACTACGATCCCTAACCTAATGCAAATAAATGAAACGAAGACTAAGGTTTATTAGTAGATAGGTCGGTAAATAAGCCACCTCTACAAAGTGCACCTTGTCACAATTTTGCCTGGAATTACGGCTACTCTTAGTAAATCTGCCCTTACAGTTTTGTTTCCAAATTCACCTGTTCTTCACGATCCAGTACTTCTTGCCGTCGTCCTCTGCTTCCTCAAAGCCATAGCCCACCACCAGCATGCCATGATCCAGCTGTTCACTGCTGCAGTCCTTCTCATAGTAGATCCCTGAAGGCAAGGCAGAAGGCACTCAGTACCATACAGAACACAATAATAATAATAATGATGGTGATGATGGTGATGATGGTGATGATAATAATAATAAACTCACAATAATAAACACATCTATCTACATTACGGGGTGCATCAGTATACCAGTATGATGGTGTACCGTGATGATGACAAAAATGTGCATGACAAAAAAGGTATAAGTTATACACTTAAAGGAGGTGACTTCACCCATATCCATTACACTGAATGAGTTACAGTTTATGCTACATGTTATGAAATATATTTTAATAACACATACAATATATTACCGCTGACGCTTTCAGTTCAGACAGCAGAGAGAGAGACTGGCCAAGTAACCCTGACCTACAGAGCTCACCAGACTGATAGAACTGGAAGGACTCATGGCTGGCATCAATGGCCACAGACACAGGCCCCACCGCGGACACCGCCTTCATTAGGGCATGCTCCTTCCCGCCCGGAATGTCCACAAAGCCTGTGTCATTGGCAGAGTTGTAGTCTGGATCATAGTGGCAAGGTTGGTCATCCTGCCAAAGACATGTTGGACAGCAACTTGCATTACTGCTCTGGGTTGTCGTCAGTACTGCCATACAACTGCATAACAGCCTCCCACAAACTACCACAGTCTAAGATACTCTATTATGATTATTATTATTGATGTTAGTATTGATATTGTTAAGGAAAAATATTTTACTGCTATATAAAGAACTGCTTTATAAACTTAAAGCAGCAGAAAGATGTTTCTGTGGCACTGGCAACTCTGGGGCCACCATCGATGACCTACCACCAGCCCCAGATACTCCACACATCCTGATGTAGCCTTCCACCTGACTCTGAGTTGCCACAACGCATAAACCAAGTTTATAAAACGCCTTGAGACTATTTTATTGTTTTGGCGCTATATAAATCAAATTGAATTGAACTGAATAAAGCAGTTCTCTATAGAGATATAAAATATTAGCTTCCAAACCTCCTGGTTTTACCTAGGGAGTTTGGGTTGGGATATCCTTGTAGAGTAGCCTACCACCAGGTCCTAATGTGTCACTAATTAAGTAGGTGCAGAGTCTGGCCTTTGCCCATCCACCATTGTGACCTTACTGTGCCCAGGTAGGGGTAAGCATCCTCAGAGTCCAGCCCAGTGTTGTCCTTGATGTACTGGAAGGCCTGGTCCATCAGCCCTCCGTTGCAGCCCTGGTTCCCCTCAGCCCTGGAGCAGTCCACCAGCTGCTGCTCACTGAGGGACACCAGCCTCCCCGTCTTCCTGAAGTGCTGGCCTTCCAAGGCTCCTGTGGTGCTGAACGCCCAGCAGGACCCACACTCTCCCTGTGGTGCGACACAGAGGGAAAACACAGAGAACGGATCATCCTCTTCAACTCAGCTTGTCTGTAACGAGAATGACACCACCCTCAGCTAGTCTGTGACTGTAGTGATATAGCACTTAGCTGGTCTGTGACTGGAGTGATATAGCACTTAGCTGGTCTGTGACTGGAGTGATATAGCACTTAGCTAGTCTGTGACTGGAGTGATATAGCCTTTAACTGGTCTGTGACTGGACTGGCATTGCTCTCATTGAAGCTCACCTGGTCTTTGATTGGAGTGACATAGCCCTTCTCTCTCCAGTCCACCTGTTTAGGCACCAGAAGGAAGTTAGGCTCAATGAACAGTGAGCCTCTGACCCTTCTGTCAGGCCCGCGCTTATAGCCATTCAGCACTTGTCTGAATTCCTCATTTGTCTGTGGAACAAGATTGGGAAAGCATTAGACGTAGGAATGCGTAAAAATGGCACTTTCACATACTTGTCAAGTTTAGAAAAATGAAACATCTCACATGTTCTGTGTCTGTGTCTAAAGCTCACTGCACTCCTGCATGCCTTACCATCAAACACACTTACCATGTCACCAAAATGGTTCATGCCCAGGCGGTAGCTATGCTTGCCCAGAGTCTGCTCCAGATTGTGCAGCTCAATCTTCTTCAAATTCTTCTCCCACACCACCCTTCTCCAGCCTTCCTCTTTCTGATGAGTTTGAACATAGGTGGCAGTCACAGCAGTCATGTAAACTCCAACACAACAGATGGAGCCAGAACTCCATAATACCGGTACCCTAATCCAAATTACAAACTTGCTGACTCAGAGGCGTGTGCAACTATATATAAGATATAGATTTCAATATACTGAAATCATAAGTTATGGTTATGGTTATGGTTAAGGTATTTAGCAGACACTTTTGTCCAAAAGTAAATCTTACTACCAAGACAAGCAGGTCAAGTAGGTTTCAAACTAGGTTGAAAAACTACTTGCCTGAAGAGACCATCCTTCATTCACTGTACTCTAACTTGCCACATGCAACAAGAAAGCAACAGAGACTGTTAGCGCAGGAGACAAACTTCTAATTCTCATCTCATTTAATCACTAAGGGAGCGAGGGAACTAGGGTGTGACCTGGACTCCTCGAGTCTTTGACATGAAAACCTCCACAGCATGGACCAAAAACATGTTCCCCTTGCTTGAGCACATACCTGCCCATGCAGGCCCCACACAAGGAGTCAGTACAAAGAAAAACATGCATACATACATACATACTTACTACAAGAAGTAGTAAGAAACGAATACATACATACTTACTACAAGATGTAGAAACACTTATATACCCCTACTTCAAGTGATGTAGTTGGGCTAGTTATCAATTAAATAATTGCCCGTGTTTGGCTGAAAAGCAGTGTCATACTGGATGAAGCAATAACAACACTGATTGTCTGTTGTCATTAAAATTCAATTATGAATCTGTCAGAAATGCAGATAACCGAGCAAACATAATCATTCTTATCATTTCATTTTAATCTGACCTTTAACCAATGTTATATTAAACCTCTGCTATTATGTTACAACGATTCAGGGCGAGAAAAATCAACTGATTTACCTGTTTAATCGTTGGCCCAAGCTAAAAAAAACTTTAAATTTTTTTTGCCAAGCTGGTAAAAGTACACTTTTAAGACAATGTGATGTTGCTACTCACCGGATGGTAATCTTTACTGTGCCAGCTCTTCCATAGGTGCCACTGTTCGTCTAGTTGAGTGTCTGTGTTGGGACCAGCCAACACACTGGCGCTCAGTGTCAAGAGCAGGAGATACACCATAGTGACTGCACAGCTAAAAGCCAGAAAAACACACTATTAGTGGTATTTAGATGATAAGTGGGCTATAGGCACATCGTATCAGTCGAGAAATAGTGGAGGACACACTCAGGTGACACGAACAAACGCAAAGCAGATGGTGTGGAGACATGGATGACGAAGGCACCACTATAGAGGTATGTAGGCTACACGAAAAGACGGCCATGTGACTTCACTAATCGGACATGAACCGTACTCAGCCTTGTCACGAGTTGTCGGATTGCCCTGGAAAGCTGTTAGTTTGTCCCAAGGACATAAGTAACCCCGAAGGAACTCGGAAAAGAAAGTGGGGTAAACCAGTAAGTCCATAACCAGGTCGAAGTGCCACCCTGTCGCTCACGGCGCTGCTTCATTCTAGTGTGAAATATACCTAGCGTTGTCTGGCGTTCTGCCACCAAACATGACCTCGAACATAATTCAGTTATATTATATTTTCTTTAAAAAAAAATATATAGCGCCAATAACAACTGAAATTGTCTCAAGGTGCTGTACAGAGCCCAGAACCAGAAGACCCATAGAACAAGCACTAAGGCGATGGCGTAACAGACTACGGTACCTAAGTGCAAGCGGCGTGCAGTTAATCAGATGAAAACACAACAACAGAATTACTTTTAAATTATTCTAAATGAAAAGGCTACATAACAAATAAAATGCATAGCCAAATTTCGCGTGACTTTACCTAGACCTTCAGAGTGACTATATAGACCGTTATTCCTCTGGAATATAGGTTCAGTTGTTTTTTTGTGTTTAGGTTCAACTCTCGAATACAACTAGAAAATAGCACACTGCAGTAGCCTATATTACCCCACAAAAACGCAGAAGAGACGAGCACCTGGTTTGTTCCTAAAGCAAAGTTTACTAAAATGTTCATCGATTATTGTCACTTACCTCAACTTTATAGCGCTCGCTTGTCAGGCAGCAGTGGTCGGTGATTGGTTTAAATGAAGTAAGCCCGCCCCCAGTAAACATATCTTTAGTGGAATCCTTGTGATGGTTGACCACAGGTCACGCACAGATTCTGCAGGATGCTTGGGGACGCGCTGCAAGATGGAAAGTGTCGCACTGTATTGAAAGCGCAAGCCAACTGATTTTCAAACACAAGCGCGTTATCGCCCTATTACTTTCATGGCAAACATGCAACTCAATCATTTCTTAACGTTAAACTCTTGCTCCTACGTGATGGGCCGAACTGTTAATGCTGTGCAATTGGAGACATTGCAAAATACATTGCATTCCTTAAAGTGCATAGCATGACTTGCATTCCCAAACTTCACAAAGGCAGAGCTCAATTCATCACTGCATCATGCTCATAGAGTAGCCTCAGTATCAGGTTAATGTTGAAGCTTAATGCATTCACTTGAGAAAAAGTGCTCTGATAGGCTACTTGAAAGCTCAATTTTATGGACGCAGTCCGTGTCCTGCCTGTTCAGTTTCATCCAGTAGCTGAAGACAAATGTAGTAGAGTCAAAAGTACATTATCTCCCTCTGAAATGTAGTGGAGTTGTATACAATAAATACAAATACTCAAAGTGAAGTAAGTAAAGTACAAGTACCATACAATGATCATAAACATTTATTTTTCCTGCAGTTGTTATAGCAACCATGTTAACTCATTTTCTCACACTCTTTTTCTTTATATTTAGAGAGAACTGCAGGATGTTGTTAACCTTTGCCCATGCAGAAATGCTGTGTGGACGCTAACCCCGAACCAAAACTATTTTCAAACATTGCAAAATAACTTGTTGATGAAACTCCATGGCTGTCTATGTAGCTTTCTAAAATGACCCCAAAAAGGATATGTATTGATTTTTTTTTATTTGTATCACTTTCAGAGTACCCATTATATTTGGGTCAATATACCCTGAAGTTACTCCAATGTAGAACAAGCTATATGAGCTGCTCTGTCTCACTCAGTGTGCTATAAACGAATCAGCCCTTTCCCTCATACTCATAATTACCTGCTAGTTTGTAATAATAATAATTACCTGTTCATTTCAAGAGATGTAATTTAGCATGCTAGCTTACTAGCTACAGATTGTATTAATGTGTTCTATGATTCTGTTTGGAGACTGGTCTAATTCACCAGTCTCCAAACGGAGATCGTAAAATGTGACCTCCCCGTCGGGGAATTGAACCCCGGTCTCCCGCGTGACAGGCGGGGATACTATCCACTATACTAACGAGGATGAGCACGACGGTTCTTTGATCTTTGCTGATACACACTAATAGTTTAGCTAAACGGCCATAAACCGTTTCCCATTCATTCTCAATGGTAGTGCTAAACCACTACGGATGTAATATTCTTTTGGCCACTATTACCTTTTGACGCTGTGGCGAGTTTCTTTTTTAAAACTTTTATTTCAGGCAAACTTCTGTGGAAATGGGACAAATCACCAGCGACTGCTGAATTTCTTCACGCTAGTGTTCATTAAGATAAGTTGTTTTGGGTAAATGAAAAAATACAGGATACATTAACAGATATATCGCCAGATATTTCCATATTTCCATTAAAGTTAGCCTGCTTTGTGGTAACATTAATGTTCGCTGCTAACTCCCTTGGTTGATGTGAGAGTGTTGGCCGGTTTTCTCTCTCAGACAAAGTTGGGGGTAATGACGTGTTAAAAAATGAATGACCATGATATATATTTTTTGGTAATGTGTGTGGTTTACATGTATTTTTCATGGCACTCTTTAGAATCAGAATCAGAATCAGAATGGGATTTATTGCCAAGTAGATTTACACCTACTTGGAATTTTTTCTGGTGTGAAGGTGCATACAGTAAACATACAACATAAAAACTTAGAAACACAATAAGTACTACACATAACATAAAATCACAAATAAGTACTACACATAAGAAAAGTACTACACATAAGAACCAAAAAACACAATATATACGATACAAATATATAAACAATGAATATAAAAAAAAGTGGAAAGTAGAGTGCAAAAAGCAAAACAGGAGTGCAATGTGGATGAGCAATGTGCAATGTAATGTGTGTTAATGTAACACAGACTTAGGGTGTGGGGGTGGGATAAGAGTCCAGGTCAGGTGGGGGTCCCGGGCCTTGTTAATAAGGCCAACTGCAGCCGGGAAGAAGCTGGTTTTGTGGCGTGAGGTTTTGGTCCTGATGGACCGCATCCTCCTGAAGAACCTCAAAGAGTTTGTGACCCGGGTGGGAGGGATCGGCCACAATCTTACCTGCCCGCCTCAGGGTCCTAGAGGCGAACAGGTCCTGAAGAGATGGAAGATTGCAGCCAATCACCTTCTCGGCAGAACGGATGATACGCTGCAGTCTGCCTTTGTCATTGGCAGTGGCAGCAGCGTACCAGACGGTGATGGAGGAGGTGAGGATGGACTCGATGATGCAGGTGTAGAAGTGCACCATCATTGCCTTTGGCAGGTTGAACTTCTTCAGCTGCCGCAGGAAGTACATCCTCTGTTGAGCTCTTTTGGTGAGGGAGCTGATGTTCAGCTCCCACTTGAGGTCCTGGGAGATGATGGTGCCCAGAAAGTGGAAGGACTCCGCAGTGTCGACTGGGGAGTCTCTCAGGGTGATGGGGGTGGGTGGGGCTGGGTTCTTTCTAAAGTCTACAACCATCTCCACTGTTTTCAGAGCATTTAGCTCCAGGTTGTTCTGGTAACACCAGGTCACCAGATGGTCAATCTCCCACCTGTAAGCGGACTCATCCCCACCAGAGATAAGCCCAATGAGGGTGGTGTCATCCGCGAACTTGAGGAGTTTGACGGACTGGTGACTGGAGGTGCAGCTGTTTGTATACAGGGAGAAGAGTAGAAGGGAAAGAACGCAGCCTTGAGGGGAGCCGTTGCTTATGGTTCTGGACTCAGAGACATACTTCCCCAGCCTCACGTGTTGCCTCCTGTCAGACAGGAAGGGGAGACTGTTCCTGTGGTCACAATGGGCTGGCTACTGTCAATCCACCTGCACCTTTTGTGGAAGGCATCTTGGAGAAGCAGCAGCACCAGCCAGAACGGAAGACAAGACCGACAAAGACCTGTCTTGCCTGTGGACAGCCCAAGTCTCGATATGAGACTAATGGAACACTCACAGAATTTGCCCATGCAGAAATGCTGTGTGGACGCTAAATATTGTGTTTTAGTGAACCAAAACTATTTTCAAACATTGCAAAATAACCTGTTGATGAAACTCCATGGCTGTCTATGTAGCTTTTAAAATGACCCCAAAAATGATATTTATTTAAATTTTTTTTTTTTTATTCACTTTCAGTCTACCCATTATATTTGGGTCAATATACCCGGAAGTTACTCCAATGTAGAACAAGCTATATGAGCTGCTCTGTCTCACTCAGTGTGCTATAAACTAATCAGCCCTTTCCCTCATACTCATAATTACCTGCTAGTTTGTAATAATAATAATGACCTGTCCATTTCAATAGATGTAATTTAGCATGCTAGGTTACTAGAAACAGATTGTATCCATGTGTTCTATGATTTATGATTGGGATGAATTTATTTTTTAAATATGCTGAAATAGGAAATCCTAAATCACCAGTCTCCAAACGGAAGACGTAAAATGTGACCTCTCCATCGGGGAATTGAACCCTGGTCTCCCACGGCGCGGCAGCCGAGAATTCTTTAGCTAAACGGACCTAAACGATTTCCCATGCATTTCCAATGGTAGTGCTAAACCACTACGGATGTAATATTATGTTGGCCACTACGACTTTTTGGCGCTGTTCCGAGCGCTGTTCCGAGTTAAACCAATATGGATGTAATATTCTTTTGGCCACAACAACTTTTTGGCGCGGTTCCGAGCTTTTATAAAGACTCGCGGTCTTTGAAAAACGTTTCCTTCAGGCAAACTTCTGACAGGAGACTGTACAAGTCACCAGAGACTCGCTACATTTATTTCACGCTACTGTCCGCTGTTCCGAGCTTTTTTAAAGACGCGCGGTCTTTGAAAAACTTTCTTCAGGCAAACTTCTGGCAGGAGACGAGAGACTCGCTACATTTATTCAAGCTAGTGTCCATCTATCAAAGGTAAGATACGTTGTTTAGGGTGAATTTAAAACTACAGGACACATTACAGTTACAGTTATATCGCCAGATATTTCCATATTTCCATAAAAGTTAGCCTGCTTTGTGGTAACATTAGTGTTCGCTGCGAATTCCCTTCGTTGATACGAGAGAGCTGACGGGCTCTCTCACATCAGACAAGTTTGGGGTGATTATGTGCTAAATAATGAATGAACATCATAATATTTATTGGTATTGTGTGTGGTTTTCATGTTATTACATAATTATGTATTGTCAACGCGGTACTGACACTAATTCTGTGTCACCAATTGGCTAGCATCACTCGCTTGGTAACGATGAAGACCTGTGGTGAAATGACACGTAAAATTATGAATGGACATGATTGTTTTATATATTCATGTGTACAGTTTTCATGTCGTGAAGTTAAATAGTCCTGTCAGTCCGTTTCTGACTATGTTGTGTTGATAAGTTAACTATAACTCAGTATCGCTCGCTTGCTAAGACACTGACGGTACGGGCTTGTAGCTTGTGTTGTAATTACGTGATAAAATACAATCGTGTTCATTCATTATTATGTTGATGTTTGCGGGTTTTCATGTCGTGAGGTTAAATTATCTTTACACCATGGATCTGACTTGTAATGTGTCGATAATTCGTCAGTATCACTCCCTTGACTTGAGGTGTCTGACCAGTTACACATTGCACTTCTCCTAGTAGTGGCTTGACTACTAAGGGATTGATACCATCTCTCATTTTTTAACTTAACTTACGTTTGAAAAGTACAATTTTGTCAGGACTACAGTAGTACCAGAGCAGACTTTCAGATAATCAATTTAAATCTGTTTACAGTATTAATCAAATGTAATTTTGTACCCAGTCTTTGATCTATGTAACACCCTCTCTCCCTTCTCCTCCCATCTTGCTCTCTCACACACACACACACACACACACACACACACACACACACACACACACACACACACACACACACACACACACACACACACACACACAGAGTACTTCTTCTGCCCAGGCTCACAGAGTAGATAAGGATCAAAGAGGTGTGAGAAACTATTGTTTTCTTCACAGACACCTGCACGCGTGTAGAGGTGCACACACACACTGTGCTTTTCAACTCCTGCTGCTGCAAAGACCCTCCCACCCCCCTGTTGTTTTCACAGACACGTGCACGCGCGTAGATGTGGGCACACACACACACACACACACACACACACACACACACACACACACACACACACACACACACACACACACACACTGTGCTTTTCAACTCCTGCTGCTGCAAAGACCCTCCCACCCCCCTGTTGTTTTCACAGACACGTGCACGCGCGTAGATGTGGGCACACACACACACACACACACACACACACACACACACACACACACACACACACACACACACACACACACACACACACACACACACACACACACTGTGCTTTTCAACTCCTGCTGCTGCAAAGACCCTCCCACCCCCCTGTTGTTTTCACAGACACGTGCACGTGCGTGCACGCACACACACACACACACACACACACACACACACACACACACTGTACTTCTTCTGCCCAGGCTCACAGAGTAGATAAGGATCAAAGAGGTGTGAGAAACTATTGTTTTCTTGACCCTCTGAACTATTTGAGTGAAGTTCAGAGAGAAGATGTACAGCAGTAAGACCCTCCCACCCCCCTGTTGTTTTCACAGACACGTGCACGTGCACACACACACACACACACACACACACACACACACACACACACACACACTGTACTTCTTCTGCCCAGGCTCACAGAGTAGATAAGGATCAAAGAGGTGTGAGAAACTATTGTTTTCTTGACCCTCTGAACTATTTGAGTGAAGTTCAGAGAGAAGATGTACAGCAGTAAGATTTTTTACAGGCCGATTCTTTTTGAGTGAGGCTATTTAATGTTTTGTGAGAAATACCTACAATATCAGTATTTATTTGACAAGAATCTTCTGCATGCATCTTCTTAAAATAACCCAAACATATATTTTTACTTTATGGTAGATAGGTCAAGATGCAGAGAGTGGTGTTCTTCCCAGGGAAGGTAAGTGTTGTGTTCCGCAGGGGACCACTCGGATTTCTCAGACAGGACCCGTCTGTAGAAGCTAGACGGATTAAGGATGACCCCACTCGGCAGGACAAGTCTGCTCCTATGAGGGAGGACCTCGTGCGGCAGAATGCTCTGGCTGTGGTCCGTCAGAGAGGGGGGGATGCCTCAGACAGGACGGATGTGCTAGGAGACTACATCCTGCAGTTTGGAAAGTATAAAGGGAAGGCTTTCAGGTGGCTTTTGGAGAATGATGTAGGCTACACATCTTATCTTATCAAGAATCTCCGTAAGGAGGAGGCTGCAGGTATCTGTAGGGCCGAGGGGCATAGCAAGGATAGCCTACTGTCGTTTGTGAATTTTGCTCTCAGTTTTTCAGAGATCCAGTCTCTTCTCGCCTATGAGGCCAGTGGAGTGGGTGTTGTGGCAGCCTCATCAGAAGATGACCAGCTGGTTGGCTTTGGGACCCGGGCTAAGAGTACCTGGAAGGAGACATGGGACAGCAGATCTGATGGCTACGCAGCCTTCATCATGGGGAAGAGCTGCGTCCCAGGGACACGTATGTACAAGCTGCAGCAGTACCTACGGAAGAGGCAGCAATCCGCCTCTGCTTCCACACCTGCTGAGCCTGCCTCAAGAGCCCAAGCTAAACCCCTGAGTAAGTCACTTTAGTCCTATTTTTGTTCACATTTCTTGATGATGACAAATGTTTTTAATTCTAGTTCATTTTAGTCCTAAATCGGGCAAACTAATTGATGTTTTCATTCACTCTATTCCTTGTCTGTGCCACAGTGATGGATGAGGATGAAGAACTGGAGAGGGCGATGTTGAGCATCTCACCCTCTAAGCTACAACTGCAGAGCTGTAAGTATGCTCTTATTACACTGGTCGAATGTCAGAAGTAATGATGGCTATGTCCATTTTGTATCTGATGTCTTTCCTATTTATTTCTCTGTGTCTGTGTGTAACCAGTTGCTGTACCAGTAGCAGCAGCAACAGCAACAGCAACAGCAACAGCAGCAGCTGCCATACCAGGAGTGTCACCAGGAGCAAAGACAGGTTTTTAAATAACATGTTTCAAGACTGTACGATACTTTTACATGATGAATTGCCCTCCAAAACTGAACCTTAACATAAACTGTTATCATGTTCCAGCCATGTTCCTCTAACAATATGGTTGTATGCTGGCGTTATACTAACTGTCCTAAGGACTATGAATTGATCCCTGCTATGATGAACTGATCTATGATGAACTGATCTATGATGAACTGATCCATCTACAATGAGGGTAAGTATTCATTTTTATTCTCCATACAAAAAAAAACATTAGGCAGCATTGGATACTTGACACTTGAATGCATGCTTGTTCATTGAGTCATATTACTCCTCCTGCTTAGACTAGTGATTAGCAATTAGGATCATTTGTTTAGTGTGTGTGTGGGAATTAGACATTTAAAATTTGTGAAGCTATGAGAAGCAGGAGAAGTAAAGTATGGCTGTTTGAGTTCCTACTAATACTGAAACTTGCGTACATTGTGAATTCTGAAATGACTGATGATTTTCTCTTGTAGTTCCATCTGCGGCGCTGTCCAACCCCCCCCCTGACACAACTGTTCAACTGCAGGCATCACTAGTTTATGGTAATAACACTCTTATCCTGTTTATGTAATCAAATGTTGTGTTCATTTAAAACATTTAAAATGTTTTAATTACTTTTCCATAGCTCCAGCCTCACCAAGTGTGAAGAGGAGGACACCTGTTGCCCTTCCACCAGAGCTGGCATTCCTAGTAAAGGAGACACCTAATCTGATAAAACCAAAGAGGCCTGAGTCAACTCCAGGTATGTTTCCATTTTAGTGTTTAAATTACACATCTGCTTAATGCATAGCTGATTTAACTCAGTGTCATTTTCACAACCAAGTCACATTTTGCTATCATGCTTATAGCCTGTACAAGTGCAGGTCCCAGCACAAGTGCTGCTTACACCACTGCACGCAAAGTGCTTACTTTAGAGCATCGGTTCCCAAACTGGGGTACGCGAAGTGGTTCAGGGGGTACGCGGGGAGAAAATGTCCGCGATAACAGAAAACGGACGGAATTCGCAGAATGTACCGTTTGAAACAGAATTGCAACTTTCAGACGGAAACATAATTTTGTGCATCAAAATCGCCCAAATTCCCCTGTATTTTGTCCTGTAAGGCTGTATTTCTTTCTTATAAACACAACAACGATCGCAACGATGAACAAGCATTAATTAGAAAACATAACCACTGAGAAAATGTCACGTCTGTGCTGAACTCCGCTCCAGCCACGCCCCCCTATTCAACACAGACCTCCGTAGCCTGTCAAATGAATTCGCTCATCTTCCCAATCGCCTGCAAATAATGTTTTTTTTAGTCTTCTGTTCTGTTGATGGCTGGCAAACAACAACCTTAAGGTTTGGGTCACTTGTGGCACTTATTATTCACTCATTTTAAGCCATCAATCTAAAAAACTTCTAAGGAAGATTTATTTTTTTTTCAAACGAAGGGGGGGGGGGGGGGGGGGGGGGGGGTACGCAGCTGGAGATTAAATGTCTAAAGGGGTACGGGACTGTAAAAAGTTTGGGAACCACTGCTTTAGAGGACAGTGGTGAAGATGGTAAGAATGTACAGCATGTAGACAACCCCTCCATTTTCTGAGCTCCTGACACTAAGATGTTGTGTTAACACTGCTTTAATATCTTTCCACTACTAACTATGCAATCTATAATGATTAACAAGGCAGTAATGACTTTTTTGTCTTCCTTTTAAAATCCTAGTTCCCTCAGCTGAGGCACCCGTTCCTGTCCCTCTGCCTAGGCATGACCAAGACACAATAAACTGGAGCTGTTCTCAACACCAAAAGACGTGGATGAAGACAGAGCTTAAAGATCTCGGGCTGTGGCCTGGGTCTCGCGCAGTGCGTAACCCAGGGAACACAATTTCACTGTGGCGTCTTCCTCCACAGCCTGAGCTCATCAATACGGTGGCTGAGCTCCCATCCCCCAATTTCTTCCAGCTCCATCCATTTTTTATCTGGAAGCCTGAGAGTGACATCATGGCCAGGTTGAGAAACAATTACATCCTGCCATGTCTTCATAGCTGTCCTCATCCGCAGGTGGTCTCAGCTGGTGTGGGCAGGCCTCGGGTGATTGTTGGCACCAGTGGTCAATATTACATCTTGTCCTCACGACTCTGCTGCAAGGCTTGTCGCAGGAACTGGTTTGCTGACAGTCCGCGATGGCTGGAGAAGCTGCCCAAGCGCTTTTTCAACCTTCTGCCCGCATTTCTGACTTACAAAAAGGCCATCTGCAAGTCTGTGATGGATGAGCTGAGGCGCATTGGCAAGTCACCAAATGATATGGCAAACCAGGTGAATGAGGTCATGCATCTCAAGTATGAGCGAGCTCACCTGGCCTACCTACAAACCACAGAAAGTGTCATGAATGCGGAGGCTGGCGTGTATGGACAGAGGACCATTGGGCAGTTCCTGAGGAAGGAAAACCAGTCTCGTGCTTTTGGGCTATATGAAGATCCCAATGGCTGGTGTGGAGTCTCCGTGTCAAGTTACTATGTGAAGCACCTGGCAAAACTCATAAACACCAAATCATCTTTCAACACGAGCCAGGAAACACTTCTGCTGACACAACAGCTGTGGCACTCTTTAACAGAGGGGAGTGAGACGGTTAGTGTTCCTGTGGTCACTATGGGGCCGGCTATTAACAATCCACCTCCACCTGCATCTGCCCTGTCCACACCTCTGTCACAAGAATCGATAGACAAAATTGTGGAGGGCATCATGGAGCAGCTGCCAGCAGCAGCAACAACAGCAGCAGCAGCAACAGCAGAAGAAAAGGCAGACAAAGACCTGTCGTGCCTGTGGACAGCCCAAGTCTCAATATGAGACTGATGGATCCTCCATCCACTTCTTTCACCAGCAAGGGCCTGTGCGCTATTTTTATTGTTCTAGAAGGGTGCATCAGATTTATGCTGCTGAGGGACTCTCAGACCCCACAATGCCCTTTCAAGACTTTTCACAGACAGAGTTCTTCCAGAGGGAGCTGGAGGCCACCAGGAAACGGGTGGAGGATATGAAAGATAAAAAGAGGAAAAGACCAGAATCACAACATACAGGCCGCCTCTGCAGATTCTGCCACTTGGAACTGAAACAGGGACCAAACAGCCCACACATCCATACGGGCTTCCCTGGAGTGGCAGGGAAATATATTTACTGCCCATCGAAAGTGTACTCTCTATACCGAAATAAGGGCATGACCAAGGAGATGACCTGGACGGAGTTTCAGGAGTCTCCTTTCTATGAGGCTGAGAGACAAAGATGGGTGGAAGGAAAGAATAAATGATTTCCATGTATATGTTTTTTTATTTAATTATTGTTTTGGTTGTTTAAATAATATTTGACTAAATAAATACATTGTATATATGGTATGTAGGCTTCTGTATAGATGTAAATAGATTCTAAATAGATGTACATTTTTAAATATGAAAATAGATAGTAAATATGAAAATGTAATTTTGTTCAAGTGGAGTTGAAACTAACCAAGTATTTGTCTGTCAACCAATTTAAGAGCCTTTTAGATGCTAAGGATGTGCCTCAATGCTGTTGTTTTAAATGATTCTCTGATTTAATATTTTTACTTTATGTTATTTTTTTATATATACTTAATTTCTGAGTTGTTTAATGTGTTTTGTTTATTTATTTTGTCTGTTTTGTTTTGTTATGGTTTGTTTATTTATTGTTCTTCGGTATTATGTAGCCTCAATCAGGGCATTGCTGCAAAAGAGCCCTGTGCTCAGTCAATTCTCCCTGAATAAATAATAATGATGATGATGATATGTCTCTAGATGTAAAGGTTCTCTAGACTTTCTATATATATGTAAATAGATTCTGAAAAGTGGTAAAACAAAAAAAAACATGTACATATTCAATTTTTTCTTATTTTTTATTTATTTTACATGTGTATGAATGTATGAAATTGTACAAACTATATATTTTGCGCATAGTTTGGATTGTTTTGTTGTACTCATGTACTTAGTGCTCTGTTGTTTACAATCATTTGGATGTAAATATGTCTATGCTTCCGTCAACGCTTCTGTATCAATGAAAATAGATAGTAAATATGAAAATGTTCATATGTTATTATGTGAATTGTTCTGGATGTTTATATGTCTCTAGATGTTAAGGTTCTCTAGACTTTCTGTATAGATGTAAATAGATTCTGAATAGTTGTAAAAACATACATATTCCATTTTTTCTTATTTTTTATTTATTTTACATGTGTATGAATGTATGAAATTGTACATATGTCAGTATCTACAAACTATATCTTTTGCGCATAGTTTGGATTGTTTTTTTGTATACATGTACTGTTGTTTACAATCATTTGGATGTAAATATGTCTATGCTTCTGTCAAGGCTTCTGTATCAATGAAAATAGATAGTAAATATGGAAATGTTCATTGTGGATGTTTATATGTTCCATTTCTAAAATGCTTGTAATCTTTATGATTACAGTCCACGCTTTTACATTTGTTTAAAACGTGCAAACGTTCCAAATTGATAAATATATTTTGTTTGTTATAAATATGACTTTATCTTATGTTATATCTGTGTGATTAAGACTGTATGTTATTAACTGACATTAATGCATGGCCGGAAACATGTTTTACTTGTCATATTAACTAGCACTGTATGCACACTAACTTCTGTCCCCCTCTCCCTGTCCCCTTGATCAAGTTGCCTTCTTTTTAAACGGAAGTTTGTCCTTGTGAATAGTTGTTTGTTTGTCCTTTTCCTTTGTCATTGTATTGTGTATTTACTGTACGTCATTGTCATATTTATTTGTTGTTTAATTATCCATATTATTTCTAAATCACTTGTCTTTAATTACACACTATTCAATTTGTCATGTATACATTATTTCACATGTTGTCAATAAAACTATGATGACAAATAAAAAATGGAACTTATTTTGAAATATTACACACTGCCTTTTAGTCCTTCTTAAATGAAAACAATATAGCTTTTTCTCAGCTTAATTATACCATCTACAACAATAGGTTCTGTGTCATAAGAATGAATCCAAGTCTGCTGGTTCAGTTCATTTGAGCAGTAAAGGGGATATTAATGATAAACACACTTTGACAAACAAGGGAAGAACTAAACATTATTTATTACATTTCTACAAAGATACTGACAATCTGATGGAGTAGTAATTGTACTATGTTCAAAGTAGTAGCATTACTATACATTTGATATAAACTACAAAAAAAAACTAATTTTACATAGAAAGTTGTAATTATTTTGTAAACCCCAAGTATTTCCAATGCTTTCTACCCATATATTTCACATTCGATAACACATCAATGGGGATACGAACCGTCTATCTTGGGGAATTAAGCAATATAGTAGGCTACAAGTGCGAGTGGGGTAGGTAAGACTTTTCACAGCTAAAAGTCCGAGTTGGGATGTCCTGGGATATTCCAACTCATGGAACGTCTCTCGTCCAATCAGGAACAGCTAAATAATTCAATAGAACCCAATTGTTTTATAATCTAAAATAAATAATGAAATGCACGGACCCAGAAAAATGCTTCAATCCGATAGGCCGGTAATCCACTACAACTACCCACGGCGGTCCTTTAGCTAAACGGACCTAAACGGTTTCCCATGCATTTCCAATGGTAGTACTAAAGCACTACGGATGTTATATGATTTTGGCCACTACGATTTTTTTGGCGCTATTTCGAGTTTTTGACGCGCGGTCTTTAAAAAAACTTTTAGTTCAGGAAAACTTCTGACAGGATACTCGCTACATTTATTCACGCTAGTGTCGATCCATCAAAGGTAAGACACGTTGGTTGGGTTGAATGTAAATCTACAGGATACATTTACATCGCCAGAATTTGCCATAAAAGTTAGCCTGCTTTGTGGTAACATTCGTTTTCGCTGCTAATTCGCTAGGTTGATGTTAGAGAGCTGACAGGCTTTTCTCTCTCACATCAGACACGTTTGGGGTAATTATGTGCCAAAGAATGAATTAACATAATAACGTTTGTTTGTATTGTGTGTGGTTTTCATGCTGTTACATGATCATATGTTGCCAGCGCGGTACTGACACTCATTTTGTGTCACCAATTGGCTAGCATCGCTAGCTAGGTAACAATGAAGACTTGTGGTGAAATTACACGTCAAATTATGAGTGGACATGATCGTTTTATATAGTCATGTGTACAGTTTTCATGTCGTGACTTTAAATAGTCTTGTCAGTCCATTTTATGACAATGTTGTGTTAAGTTAACTAGCTATACCTCAGCATCACTCGTTGCTAAATGACTGACGCTACGACTTGGGTTGAAATTACGTAATATAATGAATGAACATGATTGTATTTTATATTTATGTGTACGGTTTTCATGTTGTGATGTTAACTCATCTGTACACCATGGATCTGACTTGTAATGTGTTGATAACTCGTCAGAATCGCTGGCTTGGTAAGAGACTACAGCTATTGGCTTAATACATTGCACCAACTAACAGCTTGACTACCAAGGGATTGATACCATCTCTCTTTTTACCAAAGTAATATTACAATATTACATACGTATAATGTACAAATAACGTTGTAAATACTATACTAGTACCACAGTAGACAACTGATCAACTGAAGTCTGTCTACCGTGTTAATCAAATGTAATGTAATTTTTCCTCCAGTCAACTGCTCAACTGCAGGCATCATCAGTTGATGGTAAACACACTGTCCTTTTTATGTAATCAAATGTGTTAATTTCAGTGACATAAAAATAAATATAGCTGCAAGCAGCGATGCGGATTCCTCCAAAGATTGCGAAACCAGGGGGAAATGTATATTCTTCACAATTTTGGAAAGAAGAGTAAAAGAAGGAAGGAAGAGTGGAAGAAGGAAAGAATAGAGGAAAGAAGAGTGTTGCTATAGGACGCTCCTACAGGGAATTGAACTAACAACCTTCTAATTACTAAACGCCTTCTCTACCCCTGCACCACTGACACCCAGCCTTATAGCTCAAAGATTTGCTTACATATTATCTCACTTCCTGTTTGGCGGCTTTTCTGCTGAATTTGAGTGGCTGTACCGGACAAACGGTTGTGAGGATCAAAATGGTAACTTTTGTGAGGCTTGGTCTGAAGATCATCTCTGGTGATTTTGAAGAAGATTTTACCAAAATTGTAGGAGGAGTAGGCTTTCAAAGGTACCTCATTTTTGAAAATCGGTCAAACGGTTCAAAAGTTGTGTGTGTTAACAAAAGTCCAACTTTGACCCGTTGGTGGCGCTAGCGTGGTCTAGTGGTGTGAGTAAAGAAGGGACTGTCCTTAATGAGTGTGCCAAATTTCAGAAAAAGTTACCATACGGTTCTAGGGGCTGCCATTGACTCCCATGGTACAAACATAATAATAAGAAAACCTACAATAACAATAGGTTTCCTCCTGACGGAGGAATCCTAATAATTGGTTTATTTACTTTCCCATAGCTCCAGCCTAACCAGATGTGAAGAGTTTAGCAGTGCACAAGAAGAGAGTGGATGGCCACTGAATTGTTCCAGGCCCAGGGCTGACCGGGGCAGCACAGTGGAACTACCAACGGGTGGTGGACCTTAAGCAGCCAGGTGTCATCCTCCCTGCTGTGTTTGATCCAGCTGTAATGGCTGAGTTGAAGTCTGCCTCCAAGAATCCGTTGTCCAGCCGCTCTCTGCTGGTCCACTGCTAAAGCAGGAGATGCCGCCAGACGACCACCAGGAACCTCTAGAAGTAATTGGTAAGTTAACATAAAGTTTTGGACGTACATTTTTGCATCATACTGTAATGTTACAACATGCGTGCGTCTGTGTGTCCGTCAAAGTCAAAGTCAAGTCAAAGTGTTTATTATCGCATACACCAAATTTCTTCAGCGCAGCGAAATTCTTACGACTTGGCAGCCAACATCTACGCAGTAGACGGCATACAACAGTTAACAAAAATAACATATACCAAAATAACATATACCAGAAATAACATATAACATATAACATATAACATATAACAAGTAACAACAGTTTGAAATACAAGAAGGGCAGTTTCCAGGGTGGGGAATATTAAATTAAATAAGATAAAAAAATATGTGCATATATATATGTAGCAAGTGTATTTGTATGGGTGTGAAGTACAAGGTGATGGCGACTGTTCAGTGTTGCTGATTCAGCAGCCTAACAGCCTGGGGGTAAAAACTGTTTGTGAGTCTGGTAGTCCGTGCTCGGATGCTCCGGTAGCGTCTACCAGACGGCAGCAGTGTGAATAGACCATAGCCTGGGTGGCTGTGGTCCTTGACAATGTTCCGTGCTTTTTTTAGGCATCGACTGTTGTAGATGCCCTGCACGGAAGGGAGATGGCCGCCGATGATACGCTCCGCTGTCTTCACCACCCTCTGCAGGGCCTTGCGATCGGCAGCGGAGCAGCTACCATACCAGGCAGTGATGCAGCCTGAGAGGATGCTCTCAATGGTGCATCTATAAAAGTTTTTCAGAGTTTTAGAAGACATGCCAAACTTCTTGAGTCTCCTCAAGAAGTAAAGCCGCTTCTGTGCAGTTTTGACCGCCGAGTCCGCTTGCATGGACCAGGTGAGGTCATCCTTGATGTACACACCGAGGAATTTGAAGTTGGAGACTCTCTCCACTGCAGCTCCCTCAATGTGTATGGTGTTGTGACCCCCCCTCTGTAGCTTCCTGAAATCCACAATCATCTCCTTGGTTTTGCAGATGTTTAGAGACAGGTTGTTGTCTTGGCACCATGCTGCCAAGCCCCTTACCTCATCTCTATAGGCGGTCTCATCGTTGTTAGAGATGAGACCCAGGATGGTAGTGTCGTCTGCAAACTTCAGGATGATGTTGGAACTGTGTGTTGCCACACAGTCCTGTGTGTACAGGGAGTACAGGAGGGGACTGAGTACGCAGCCCTGGGAGGCCCCGGTACTCAGGGTCAGTGAGGAGGAGGTGTGCTTGCCCATTCTCACCACCTGGGGTCTGCTCGTCAGGAAGTCCAGGATCCAGTTGCACAGGGGTGTTTTAAGACCCAGGCTCCTGAGCTTCAGGACGAGCTTGGCAGGCACAATGGTGTTGAATGCTGAGCTGTAATCCACAAACATCATACACACATATGTGTTACCCTTTTCCAGGTGGGAGAGAGTGGTGTGTGTTGCAAGGGCGATGGCATCATCTGTTGATCTGTTTGTGCGGTATGCAAACTGAAAGGGGTCCAGGGTGTTTGGAAGGGTGGAGCAGAAGCACTTCATGATGGTGGAGGTCAGTGCTACGGGGCGGTAGTCATTTAAGCAGGTGATGGATGATTTCTTTGGTATGGGGATGATGGTTGCCTGCTTGAAGCAGGTGGGGACTTCAGACAGATGTAGTGAGAGGTTGAATATGGAGGTGAATACCTCCACTAGCTGGTCGGCGCATCCCCTGAGGACGCGGCCAGGAACTCCATCGGGCCCGGATGACTTCCGAGGGTTCACCCTTTGGAGCTCTCGCCTCACAACAGCCACAGTCAGGGACAGAGTGCAGTCGTCTCGGTCCTCGGCCAGTTTTGCGGAAGGAAGGGGGTTGGTTGCCTCAAACCTTGCGTAAAAGGTGTTGAGGTCATCAGGTAGAGAGGCGGCAGGCTGATCATCACTTCTATTTCTCCCTTTATAGCCAGTGACGTTCCGCAGGCCACCCCACATGCGTCGGGGGTCGGAGCTGAGGTAGGTGGACTCCAGCTTGTCTCTGTATTCTCTCTTTCCATCTCTGATGGCCGTCCGTAGGTCACATCTGGACTTCCCCAAAGCCTCCGGATCACCAGAGTTGTGGGCAGAGGACCGTGCTCTGAGTTTGGCATGGACATTACCATTTACCCAGGGCTTTTGGTTTGGGAAAGTCCTAACACTGACCCAAGGGACGACATCATCGATACATTTGGAGATGTATGAAGAGACAGAGTCTGTGTATTCACTGATGTCCCCATCAGCTGCATCACAAAACATCTGCCAGTCTGTTGTCTCAAAGCAGTCCTGTAGAGTGCTAATGGATTCAGCACTCCAGCGTTGAACTGCCCGAAAAAAAGTTTTTTCCTGTTTTAGGCGTTGCCTGTAGGTGTTGCCGTGCCTGCCTGCGTTTGTCTGAGTGTGTGTGCGCACGTCTGTGTGTGCCTGCCTGCCTGCCTGTGTCTGTGCGTGCCTGCCTGCGTGCGTACGTCTGTGTGTGCGTGCGTCTGTGTGTGCCTGCCCACCTGCGCCTGCCTGCCTGCCTGCAGGTGTCTGCGTGCCTGCCTGCCTGCTAATCAAATGTGTTCATTCAGTGACATAATAATAATAACTGGTTTATTTTACTTTGCCATTGCTCCAGCCTAACCAGGTGTGAAGACTTTAGCAGTGCACAAGAAGAAAGCGGATGGGTGGCGGATAAAAGACCTGTCTTGCCTGTGAACAGCCCAAGTCTCGATACGAGACTGATGAAGGAGCTTTTTTTAATGTATTGTGTTCCAGAAATCTCACATGCTCTGCCCCTGATGCTGAGGTCTTCACCATAGCGAGAGTGCACATTCACATTTGTTGTACACACGCACATAGTACTCTTGTTTACAGTAATTTGGAGCACAGGGATGTATGTCTATGCTTGCCATTTTCATTTAGTCATTGTGAAAAGTTATATTTGAAAGCTGGCTTTAAATGTTCCATATCATTTCTGAAATGCTTATCTTATTATTACAATCCACACTACATTTGTATAAAACATGCAGTCCTATTTGATACATTTAATTTGATACATATATTTTGTCTGTTATAAATGTGACTTTCTTTTATCTGTGTAAATAAGACTGTATGTTAAACTGACCTCAATGCATCAGGCCAGCCAGACAGATGCTCCCTTTTGATCAAGTTTCCTTCTTTTTAAAGGAAAGTTTGACATTGACTAGCTGTTTGTTTGTCATTTTCCTTTGTCATTGTAAGCAGTTATATTTAATTGTTGGCCTTTAATGATCCATATTATTTATAAAACATGTATCTTTAATTACAGTCCACGCTATTCCATTTGTGTAAATACTGAGACAAGTATAAATTATTTCACATGTTGTCAATAGAACTAAGATCATAAATAAAAATGGAACTTATTTTGAAATATTACACACTGCCTTTTAGTCCTGCTTAAATGAAAACAATATAGCTTTTTCTCAGCTTAATTATACCATCTGCAACAATAGGTTCAGGGTCATAAGAATGAATCCAAGTCTGCTGGTTCAGTTCATTTGAGCAGTACAGGGGATATTAATGATAATTAAACACACTTTGACAAACAAGGGAAGAACTAAAAATCATTAATACATTTATACAACGATACTGACAAGCTGATGGAGTGAATGTGATGGATGTTCAAAGTAGTAGCATTACTATAAATTTGATATAAACTACAAAAAAACGAATTTTACATAGAAAGTTGTATTTCATTTTTAATCCCCAAGTATTTCCAATGCTTTCTACTCATGTATTTCACATTCGATAACACCTCAATGGGGATACGAACCCTCTATCTTGGGGAATCTAAAATAAATAATGAAATGCACGGACCCAGAAAAATGCTTCAATCCTATTGGCCGGTAATCCGCTACAACTATACGCGCCTGGCCCCCGCGTGACAGGCGGGGATACTATCCACTATACTAACGAGGATTGGCACAACACGGACATGAAAACATCCCTACTTACTCTTTGCTAGTACACAATAATAGTTTAGCTAAACGGCCCTAATCCGTTTCCCATTCATTCTAAATGGTAGTGTGAAACTATTACGGATGTAATATTTTTTTGCCCATTACTACCTTTTGGCGCTGTGAGAAAAAAAAAAAAAAAAAACTTTTATTTCAGGTAAACTTCTCTGGAGATGGGACAAATCACCAGCAACTGGTACATTTAGCGACGGTAGTGTACATTGGTCAAAAGTAAGATACGTTGTTTTGGGTAAATGTAAAACTACAGGATACATTTACAGATATACCGCCAGATATTTCCATAAAACTTAGCCTGCTTTGTGGTAACATTAGTGTTCGCTACTAATTCCCTTGGCTGATGTGAGTGTGAGAGAGTTGGCCGGCTTTTCTCTCCAGGTGGACAACCAGTGATGATGTACACCCTACCCAATCTCTTTGGTGATAGGGAATACCTTAAAGAGGTATCTCAACAGAAGATACAGGCTTGCAGAGAGGAATGCCTTTAGAGAGGACCATATCCCTGTGATAATGCTGTATTTTATTTGTTGCCTTGCCATGAATGTGAGCACCCACCCACAGCCAGAATCACAATAAACTGTAATTGCAGTTTTCCAAGAGTGGAAAATGTTATGGACTGTGAATTTCACTGTAAGTGGTTGACAGATGTATTGTGTTTAATAATTTATGTCTTTCCTCTGAGCTTCAGATCATCTCTTCTTTTCATTTATCATTATGGAGAAATATACATCTCAACCACAAAACTGGGGAGAGTCCTGCAAGTGTGTATGAAATGCTGCATCTCATGTTATCATGGTGAAAAAATGCAAATTTGCAAAAATGCAAAAAAAAATGCAAATGTTGTCTGACATACTTTAGGCTCATTGCAGACATGAGTACTACATGAGGTTGGGATGGTCTTGCATTATCATCAATAAATGAAACTTTATAAAGGTTATAGTATCTTGTTTTATGGGCTGAAACTTCCAAACAAAGAGCATTTCTGGCCAAAGTCCAGTGATGTTTACTCGGGTGTTTTGATGTTGCTTACCATCTCTACTGGTCGAGCATATTCTGCCTCTACTGCACAGATGGTCGCACATAGACTCATGCTGCATTTTAAATATTTTCATCCACACTGAAAGAATAAGGACTTGAAAAGGGTATGCCTTTAGATTAGATTAGATTCAACTTTATTGTCATTTCACAGAGTACTGAGACAACGAAATGCAGTTAAGCATCAGAATCAGAATCAGAATCAGAAAGGTTTTTACTGCCAAGTAGGTTTTCACCTACGAGGAATTTTTTGTGGTACGTTGGTGCAAACAATAAACATACACAATAAACAATACACATATTAAGTTACAGCAGGAGTGTGCAAAAAAGGGATTAGAGTCCGTGTTGGGGGGCGGGGGTCCTGGGCCTTGTTGATGAGGCCGACGGGAAGAAGCTGCTCAGGTGGCGTGAGGTTTTGGTCCTGATGGACCGCAGCCTTCTGCCGGAGGGGAGTGGCACAAGGAGTTTGTGTCCAGGGTGGGAGGGATCAGCCATAATCTTCCCTGCACGCCTCAGGGTCCTGGATGCATACAAATCCTGGAGAGATGGCAAATTGCAGCCAATCACCTTCTCCGCAGAACGAATGACACGCTGCAGTCTGCTTTTGTCTTTGGCAGTGGCAGCAGCGTACCAGATGGTGATGGAGGAGGTGAGGATGGACTCAATGATGGAGGTGTAAAAGTTCACAATCATTGCCTTTGGCAGGTTGAATTTCTTCAGCTGCCGCAGGAAGTACATCCTCTGATGTGCCTTTTTGGTGAGGGAGATGATGTTTAGCTCCCACTTGAGGTCCTGGGAGATGATAGTGGATAGACTCCACACTGTCAACTGGGACGTCACTCAGGGTGATGGGGTTGGGAGGGGCTGGGTTCTTCCTGAAATCGACAACCATCTCCACTGTTTTCAGCGCGTTGAGCTCCAGATTGTTCTGTCCACACCAGGTCACCAGATGGTCAATCTCCCACCTAACCAGAAGTGCCAAAAAGCAGTAAAAGTGCAGAGTATGTGCATATGTAAAGTGGAATATGGAAATAAATAGGATATGTAGAGTAAGAAATAGATATGGAATATGAACAGTATTGATAGAAGACTAGCAGTATTAGAAGTAGGTCCATCTGTCTCCTCAGATTCTGGTGAACTTCTACCGCTGCACCATCGAGAGCATCTTCATCAACTACATCTCAGTCATGGCAGCTGCTCTGTTGCGGACCGCAAAACACTCCACAGGGTAGTGAAAACTGCCCAACGCATTACTGGTTCCTCACTCCCCACCATCGAGGCTGTCCAGCGCAAAAGATGTCTGCGGAAGGCGCGCAGCATTGTGAAGGACCGCTCCCATCCCAACCACAGACTGTTTGTCCTCCTTCCCTCGGGGAGGCGCTACAGGGCCCTCCGTTCCCGGACCAGCAGGCTCAGGAACAGCTTCTTCCCTGCGGCTGTCACCCTGCTGAACTCTGCACCACGGTGATAGCCCCCCTGGCTACCCCCTCACACACCTCCCTCCAGCCACTGAACATTTGCAGTAATTGTTGTATAACTACTGTACATTTCTCACATATAGTGGACTCATATCTATATCTATTTATTTTTAAAGTGTTGTCCATATTCATCGTATTTATATCATAGCATGCCTCCTACCTCATTTATAACTTCTACTTCTATCTATTTTTACATTACCACTATACATATGCACATATTCTGCACTCTTCTGCTTTTGCACTTCTGGTTAGATGCTAACTGCTTTTCGTTGCCACAGTACGTGTACTCTGTGCAATGACAATAAAGTTGAATCTAATCTAATCTAAGGTAGTGTGGATATGATAAGAATATAGAAAGTGCAGGTCGGTGTAAGTATAAGTGGTGGTAGTACGTCAAATAGTAGTACGTGCTTTACCAAAGCCTGAAGGATCTTGTGCTTTGAGCTGTAAGGCCTAAGAATATCCCTCTGAATGTTTCTGTATGATCATTTACCAACAGGGCAGGTAATATGTAACTGTACTTGATAAGACTGAAGTATAATAATAATTAAGACCTTTGTCAGGTTTTTAATGACACACTGGAACACACACGTGCACATATGGAGGCGACACAGGACACACACACACACGCAGGTAGGCCTGAGGTCGCGGTGAATTTATTTTCTGCTTTTTCCCCATCCTGGACCGTCCTTCCTCAAGGACCCCCCAGGAGCAGTGGGCAGCTTGTAGTATCGTCCTGTCCACTGTCATCATTCTACATGTTAGAAATCAGTAGTATCTGAGCAGAGCAGTGCAACATTCTTTCTCTCCTGTTTGATTTAGTGTTTATGTTGCATGTTGTAATATGATTAATGATGTGTTAGGTGAGGTTATGCGTCATGTTGCATGTTGTAATATGATTGATGATGTATAAGGTGAGGTTATGTGTCATGTTGCATGTTGTAATATGATTAATGATGTATTATGTGAGGTTATGTGTCATGATGCATGTTGTAATATGATTAATGATGTATGAGGTGAGGTTATATTTTTGGCCAGTACAACTTCATGGCGCTGTTCCGAAGCTCAGTCTCTGTGTCAATCAAGCCATATCTGTGGCACGCTCACCCAAACAATTTTAAATGTTAGACTGTTTCATACTGCACATATGATGGTGAGACAAGTTATATAAACCCTCAAAAAGGGATGTTGCATTCGCCAGGAATCGAACCCATACCTCCTGCGTCAGAGCCAAGAATGGTTACGCGAAACGGTCCTATATCGTTTCCTGTTCTTCTCTGTTGCTAAACCACTTAATCTCTGTGTCAATCAAAACCATTTCTGTGGCACTCTCACCCAAAGCATAGAGAGGCAAAACTAATGTACAGACATTGGTGAGCAAAGAATACAAACCATCAAAAGGTAATGTTGCATTGGCCGGGAATCGAACCCGGGCCTCCCGCGTGGCAGGCGAGAATTCTACCACTGAACCACCAATGCCTACGAGACTGCCTCGAAGATTGGACTTTCTTTAAAACAACGTATCTGCCCTGTTCTTCTCTGTTTGTGAACTGCACAGTAGGACAAGCAGTTTGCCCCTTCCATATTCATTTGATTCGGACAGGCCACTGTACGAATGTTTGCCTTTGTGCTTTCTGTACATTGACCAGGTTTGGCAGATTATGTCAAGGATTACGTCACTATGGCATATTATTATTTAATATCATATGCAATTAATCTATTGACCTACGGCACACTGGTTGCAGTGGCGTCTCCTAGACTAGAGGACGCTAGGGGAAGCCTGGACCTGGACTAAATACCTTCCCCTTGTTCTTCTCCGTGTTTCGGACTGAAGAACCGCCTGGGAACTGAAAAATGGGCCTACTTCTATGGTGTAATTTCACAATGTCACATTTTTCATACATCATACACATCTGTCTCAATTAAAACCATTCATCGTTACCGACGCGAGCGACACTAGCCAATTGGTGCCACAAAATGAGTGTCAGTACCACGCCGACAAGATATGATCATGTAACAACATGAAATCCACACACATTACAAAAAATGTTACCCCAAACTTGTCTGAGAGAGCAAAGCCGACCAGCTCCCTCACATCAACCAAGCGAATTAGCAGCGAACACTAATGTTACCACAAAGCGGGCTAACTGGACAAATCTGTCGATATGCATGTACATGTATCCTGTGGTTTTAGATTTACCCTAAACAACATACCTTACTTTTGATTAATACAGTCTAGCGTGAGTAAATGTAGCGAGACGCTGGTGACTTGTCCAGTATCCACAGAAGTTTACCTGGAATGTTCAGTCTTTAAAAAAAACTCGGAACAACGCCACAAGGTCGTAGTGACCAAAAATACATTACATCCGTAGTGGTTTACCATAGAGCAGGGGTTTTCAACTGGTTTTGTCCCAGGGACCACCATTCTTCGCTGAATATAGGTCTACATCAGTATTTTGGGCAATGCGACTTGGCTATTCAGACATAAATATGTCGACGGGCCCAGGTATATTTATAAAAAAAAAAAAAGTCAATGGGGAACTGATCAACATAGGCTCATGTCGCGGACCCCCTGCAATGCCGTCGCGGAACACCAGGGCACCACGGACCCCTGATTGAAAACCCCTGCCATAGATAATGAATGGGTAACGGTTAGGGGCCGTATAACTAAACTTTCGGTTGAACAGAGATGAACAGCATAATTGGTTTGAGTGAAATCCTTACCTGATCTTCTCTGGTCCCGTAGGCATTGGTGGTTCAGTCTTTATAGAATAAGATCTTGTTTTACTTTTGAAAACCGAATGGAAATAGTGCAATCAACAATTTTGTCAGTTCTTGACTATGGTGACATTGTTTACATGTATGCTGCACCCTCTACCTTAAAACTCCTGGACTCTGTTTACCATAGTGCTATTCGCTTTGTTACAGGAGACGCTTTCAGGACCCACCACTGTAACTTATACAAGAATGTTGGTTGGTCCCCTCTAGCAGACAGGAGGGAAAAACACTGTCTTTTATTTGTTTATAAAGCCTTAGTGGGAAAACTGCCTAATTATCTCATGTCACTTTTAAAATTAAAATCCATCTGTCATAATACACGGTCACAGAGCCTCATCTCCCTTGAAATCCCCCTTACAAAAACTAATATAGGTAAAATAGCTTTTAAGTTCTTTGCTTCCCATAAATGGAACACTATTCAAGTGGAGTTGAAATTAACCAAGTATTTGTCTGTCAACCAATTTAAGAGCCTTTTAGATAATAAGGATGTGCCTCAATGCTGTTGTTTTGAATGATTCTCTGATTTAATTTTTTTACTTTATGTTATTTTATTTATTTATTTTTTATGCTTAATTTCTGAGTTGTTTGGTGTGTTTTTTTTTAAATATATTTTGTCTGTTTCGTTTTGTTGTGGTTTGTTTATGTATTGTTCTTCTGTACTATGTGGCCTCAATCAGGGCATTGCTGCAAAAGAGCCCTGTGCTCAGTCAATTTCTCCCTGAATAAACAATGATGATGATGATGAAAAGGTTACGATGCATTGGCCGGGAATCGAACCCGGGCCTCCCGCGTGGCAGGCGAGAATTCTACCACTGAACCACCAATGCCTACGAGACCTTCTCGAAGATCGGACATTTTTTTAAAACAACCCTCCTGCCTTGTTGTTCTCTGTTTCTGAACTGCACTGTCGTTTTCCCCTATTTGTTTGATTCGGACAGGCCACTGTACGAATGTTTGCCTTTCATACTGTTCTTCTCTGTTCAACCAAAATGTGTTATACGGCCCCTAACTGTTTCCCATTCATTGACTGAACCACCAATGCTTACGTGTACAGAGAACATTGACAATCTTCTCTGTTTTTCTCTGTCCACTCTACGATTGTACCAGGTCCTAACTCCGGCTCGTATAAGCTGCTTTCTTACCTTACACTATGCTAAGAAGTGATCATCTTTAATGATTTGTTGTAGTATGCAAGTGGCATTTAAGACACGGCAAGCGGGTTCACTTAATTCAGGTGCAAGTTAGGATACATTTATTCAAAAACTTGAACTCCCCGTCGGGGAATTGAACCCCGGTCTCCCGCGTGACAGGCGGGGATACTCACCACTATACTAACGAGGAAGAGCATTGGCTGGAAAGCAACAACGTTGGAATTTGTTCTTCGCTGTTGTAGACAGTCACTCCTAAAACAATACATCTTATTCGAGCCTCGTTTCACACCATATAAACCCAATTCCTAGTCGTTTGTGTTCTGTGGTCTGCGTTTAAACCCTTGACTTCCGCGCAGGAGCCGATAATGATTCAGCTAAACGGTCCTATAGCATTTCCCATTCTTCTCTGCTGCTAAACCACTACGGATGTAATATATTTTTGCCCACTACGACTTCATAGCGCTGTTTAGACACTGTCTCTATCAAAACCATTCACCGTAAAATTGCAAATCTAAAAATCCTATTTACTGTATGATTATTTCATGATGATTTTGGAGAAAAATGCAAGTAGGGCATGCATAGTATGCCAATGTTATTGTACCTACACTTCAGTGAAAATTATATTATGTGTGTAATGGGATACTACATTTCTTCAAATGCCAGATACTTATTTGCTTTTAGTTCATGTTGTATGCATGGCACTGCAAGGATAATGAGATTATATTTTTAAAAAAACATGCATTGCTGCTCTTGTTGTTTAGGCAAGTACATCTGGACAGTGTGCTAGCTAGGGTACATCTTGTGGCCTGCCAGACGGATCCACCAAAGATGTGCACAGTTGGCATGTAGCTTTCTGTGAAACCCCCACAACCTTACTAAAAAAAGTACAGGTTTGTTTACCCTCGGTTACTTCATAAAGTCATTCATCTCTGATTTAGTTGTAAGAGCTTCTCATTTTTTTATTTGGTAAATTAAAATTCCTAAGTCAAAACAATGTACAAACAGCTCTTATACAACAAGTGAAACCTAAACATAAATGAACTGCTCTCTTTAAATGGCCTTCACAATAAATATAATAATATAATTAGAAAATAAATTACAAAAAGAAAATATAAATACAAAAAAAGTGCAAAATGTGCAACATTGTAACAGGGTTGGATTATATATATATATATATATAAAAAAGGTACAATCTTTTTTTTTGTATTACAGACTACGTGGATAACCTGTTGGACCTCATCTTTCACAAGGTTTTTAGGACCCGGCCCCTTATGTGAATGAAGTAATGAAGATCCCCATACCCGAGGATCTCTCTGCCAAGTATGAGAAACCTAACAAGCGGGAAGTTATAGCCAGCTATGTGTCGAGGTTCAATCAAGGGCAGGTCTGAACCCTGTATACCTTCCTCGAGCATCAGGGAACTCTCTGCGTATCTGGAGCACCAGGCAGGACAACCCTGATTCTCCGTCCCAGAAAGCCCCAAAACCAGCTAACAAAGCTTTTGTACGTCAAATACCTGTAACGGCTGAGCAAAGTTTACATTGTTTTTAGAGAATAAATGGTAACACACATCTATAAAGTGTTCCTTTGTTTACAGTATGGCTACTGATGGCACAAAGTGTAATTTTGATATTTAAACCCTACCTGCCCTCGGTAGTCATGGGGAATGTGAGATCGCCAACAAGACGGACGAACTACCAGCCCTGGTAAAATACAAAGGTGAGTACTGGGAGTCCAGCATGTTGTGCTTCCCGGAGACATGGCTAAATGGGAATATACCAGACTGTTTAGTGGACTCGACGGCTTCACGGTGGTGCAAGCCAACAGGGATAAACAGAGTGATAAGTCGAAAGGTGGAGGGCTGGCTGTCTTTGTTAACTCCAGATGGTGTAATCCCGGATATATAACTGTTAAAGAACGTATCCGTTTTCCAGACATAGAACTGTTTTAGGCCATACTATATGCCACGAGAATTCACATGCCCTCGCTGTTATTGTGTGGCGGCACAAGCGAGTGACATCATCCACTCCACTGTCACAAGATTACAGACATAGCACCCCAGGATGCCTGGAAGACTACCCTTTCTGTTGTTGCTGGAGCCACCTCTGAACTGCTGGCAAATGCTTTCGCCTCACGGTCACATTACAACACCAACATCGTTGTGAAACTGGACTTGTTCCACTGCTTGAGGCGTTTTTCACGGGAGTGCACCTCTGAGCATCACCCTTTGTACAGCACTTTCTGCCAGCTCCTCTCCGCTGCCTTCTCTGTGGTGGATCAGGAGGACTTAAAGAGGTTCCAGGACGCCTTTGAGTTCTGTGGTATTCATCCAGCCAATCCCACCAAACAACATTCACGAGAGCACTGTAGGACCAAGATACCACAACCCACAGAGCTGCTGGACAGAGTGGAGAAAGTCCTGAAACATTTTCACTTAGCTACGGACCCCAACAATGTCCCACTCTTTAAGCCATCTATGCTGAAGTTATGGCGCATACAGAGAGTGCACATTCTCCGTGGTTGCCTCAGTGACCCTGAACTCTCAGAGGGTATAATGTACCGGTATGGTGGAACTCTTCAGCTGAACCATGCTCCTGGTGAAGGTGCCAAAGTTCCGATATGGATCCCTGTCAGAGGTACATCAAAGCAGGAGGGGTACCATTTCCACCAGGCCCAGTGGATCACGGGGACTCATGTCTCCACCGAATTGTTCCAGGCCCAGGGTATGACCGGGGTGGCACGGTGGAATTACCAACGGCTGGTGGACCTTAAGCAGCCAGGTGTCATCCTCCCTGCTGTTTTTGATCCAGCTTTAATAGTGGAGTTGAACTCTGCCTCTAAGAGAGTGACTGGGCAAGACAAGTACCTTGCACTCCACCTCTCTGACAGACACCGGAGAGAGGTTTGGCCTAGAGTACCAAGAACCAGGCTGCTGTCCAGTCCCTCTGGATTGAGACAAACATAGAACCCAAAAGAGAGATGAACTTGCTGCTCTTGTGCCTCCGTCCAGTGTGCATGCACCCGGTCCTGCCCAAGCCCTAGAAGCAACACCCCCCTCCAGCTGGACACCGCCGCCTGGCACACCATCCCCTGGACCAGCACCATCCATTGGTGGTCCAACTGCGTATAAGTATGTCATACAGCTTTGATTAAGTCACATTCCGTCAAGATGGCTAGCGTTCAGTAAAACAACTCAAGTCTCTCTTTGAAAGAAACTCCTTTTAGTTGGCGTACTAATGATGATAAATTGGCAACAAAACAATTTGGACCTCCTAGACGAAATGTATCCATTCAACAGATTTCTACAAGGGGGGGGGGACGACGACCTACACCCAAGGGTTTTCCAAGAATTGGTACGAAAGAAAATCGTGGCTAGCAGGCTGTGAAGTGGCTAACACGGACTGTATTTCTATATACCACTACTACTACCGCTACTTGCACTAACACCCGAGTTATTTTCTATGTGATAACTTATTTTGCTTTTGTAAGCCAATACTTTCAAGATCAGTCAAAAAATATTGTTGGATTTGACTTATGTTGCTCCCTTTTTTATATTGTTAGTGGACATATCAATTGTAATGTGAGTAATGTGAATAATGAATAAGTGGGATAATGTATTGTGGAGCCACATTTTTGCTTATGAAGGCTCCTGGATGCAACTTACTTCCATAGCTTTCCACCTGTAACGTATGTAGCTAGAAGGGACAGCTTTCTGTTGTGTGCGTCCATCAAGTGGACAAAAAGGTATTGCTGTATGAGTTAATCAGCTAACAACAAATTGATACAATTGTGTTGCTTAATGCATCTACTAAATGGGCTGCCTAATCATTATCAGAAATATTGCCCCGCCTGAGAATTCTCAGGAGACGCCACCGTTCTACACAGAGATAAGGGCATGGCCAAGGAGATGAACTGGAAGGCGTTTCAGGAGTCTCCTTTCTACGAGGCAGAGAAACAAAGATGGGTGTAAGAAAGGAATAAACTATCTATATTCATCTATATCCATGTCTATATACGTGAATATATTCTGAAGGTTTAATGTTCTCTAGGCTACTAGGTATAAATTCAAATAGATTCTGAATATATGAAAATGTACATATGTACAAAAAAACATGGATTATTTTGTTGTACACATGTATATAGTGCACTTCTGTTCACAGTCATTTGGAGCACAGGGATACACGTGTCTATGCCTGTCATTTTAATTTAGTCAATATAAAGACTTATATTTGAATGCTGCCCTTAAAATGTTCCATATTATTTCTAAAATGTTTATCTTTATTACAGTACACACTGTAATAGGCACCGGCAGGGAGAGTTTAGATCCAGAACTAAGTCAACCACACCATGGTAGGGGCCTTTATTCAGCACGTCGTCTGCGTTTCGCTTCCCCCCCCAGTGGTCGTCAGCGACGGTGGGGAGGGACTCTGTCCTGGTGAATGAGCTTTAGCTACGTTGACAGTTATTTGGTGGGTCCAACGTCTACGTCTTGTCTCCTCCCAGTGGCCGTCAAATCACTGGCAAGGAAAGGTTTGACCCTGATGACCTCAACCCTGACTGATCCTGGGGGTCTCTAGATTAACCTGACGCTGCGTGTTCAGCTCCTTCAAGTTTACCGACAGCCCCCCCAGAAACCCAGGCTGAAAGATCACTCTCTTTGCATACCCGTGAGGATCCCCACCCCTCACCTGGCGCTGCGTGTTCAGCTCCTCCAGATTTAGGGTGGCTCACCCCAGGAGCACGGCACAGACTTCACCTGTGGGTAATGGAAATGGGCCTTTGGAATGATGAAGCCAGCAGAGATCAATCTTCTTGAAGACCCTTGAGTTAAAGAAAAAATAAAACATGCATGTTGACAATGCATGTGCTTATGAAAATTAAACATGCACAGAATGACAAGATGTAGGCCCTACTACACAAGAGATAGTTGTGTCCTTCCTAAATAGGTATGCTAACAAGGATGATCATGTCTGTACACAAGTAAATGGGTGAAGTGAACGTTTGCAGTTTGTCCTGCCGTGCCTTCCCTGCACAACCTGTGCTTTATGGATAGTGATAAGGAGCCATCAGACAAGTTATTATTTAAATATATTGAACAGTTAAGGTTTCCATGACATCAGAACAATTGAAAGGATTTTAGTGCTACACATCACAAAGTTATCCTACTAGGAACACTTCTCCCACATGAATTCTCAGTTCTGCATTTTGTAAAAGTTGTCAAAATAATTTCACAATGAGGCTAGCTGGTGATGCCTCTTTGAAACGTAACTAGATGGTGACAACTGCCAGAAAACATGCTAACTAACTAGCTTGCTAATGTTGTCCCATACAACTGAATGGCTGTACTTAGCTTGTTAACTTACAGGCCATCAATAAGGCAATATGTTCCGTTACAAACAAACACACAATTAAAACATGCTTCAAAGATATCTCAACAAAATTGTCAGTGAAAACATATCATGACCATTATGCGACACATTTATATTCACTGATGAAGTAGCGAGAAACCACTGCTATTGTTTGCCACTTTCCCAAAAGTTTGGGAAAATCGCGTTGCATCGAGGGTTGCAGTAACCGACAAAGTGAGTATTGAAAATCCAGCATTCAAAGCACACAATTAAGTCACTAATAAAACGCTCCTGTATAGTTCTTCTGGTGTAGTATACTTAATCTGAAGATATAAAATATCAGAGTATAAATATTGAAGTATTAGTGCTTATTAGTGTATACATACAGTACACTGAAGTACTTCTGAGGTAGACATGTGCCCGACACCAGCGCAACCGTCAGAAACTACTGAAAGGTTGGAGAGGTTGGTGCCGGATATCGCTGGCCCGCTAACACCCTCCTGTATTTTCTCTCCCTCGGTAGTCCAGCCTATGTCGGGTCGCGTCCTCTGCTCCAGGCAATTTGCCATCCTCGTGGCTTAGTTAGACGACAGGCGGAGGTTTTTACCATCTCGCTTCTTGACGCCAGTGTGGCATCGTGGAACTTTTTCCCAAGGAAGCGGAGACCGGAGGTATATGTTTTTTAGGTTTACCTGTCAATGTACAGCCTAGACAACGGGCAGTAGGAAGTGTCTCTAAATAAAACCACAAACTACTGAACACTACTTAGAATTAACTCTACGATTTAATAATAAATAAATAAAAACAAGTTAAATAAATACACTCGCTCTAAGTTCAACACTACTCTTCTCAGCTCTCTGACAAGACAAACGCTGTAGAGCTCACTCTCGTGACCCCACCCCTAATCATTAACTGACCTATCTAATTCCCTGATCATTCCCTCCCGGACACCTCCCCCCAATCAAAAACCCATCATAACTGATTGACATCATTAACTGACATTCCAAGACATAATTGAAATCCTCAAAACACCGAGGCAGGTGAAGCTAATAGACAGACTCTAGGTGAAGTGCCTCCCTAGTAGTCCAGGCAAACTAACCCCTTTTGGAGCCAAAAGTAGAATAAATTGTAAAATAATTTTTTGAAGCTTAGATTATTTCTCTGAGGTGTCCAGAACAACATATTAAAAGTCCTAAGAAATCCTAGTTGAGGAAATATGTTAAATTCTCATCAATCCGAGATGTGTGCCAATAAGGCCAGGGAACATTACACCCCAATGGGGCTATTTTCTTCCTTTACTCCTAACACAATTGCGATTGCGATTGCAATTGCAATTGCGATTTCAGTCCGACTAAGGCAGTTATTCGAATCCATGTAACCACGGTCAATGAAGCTACCCATGAAAAGTAAAAAAAATTATATTACAAGTTTCTTAATTTTAATATGCAAATGAGCTATACACTAATCGAATATGTCCAAAATACACTCAAATATGCTTAATTTTTTCCTTTACTCCTACCACAATAAAACTTTACATATTAAAAGTATACATGAAAAGTAACTTTTTTTGTAT
Organism: Clupea harengus; assembly: GCF_900700415.2. Taxonomy (NCBI): domain Eukaryota; kingdom Metazoa; phylum Chordata; class Actinopteri; order Clupeiformes; family Clupeidae; genus Clupea; species Clupea harengus. Next base: position 17,524,365 of record NC_045163.1, on the reverse strand, counting down.
TACAAGTTTCTTTTGAAATGAATTTGAATATGCACATGAGCTCTATAAACAATAAAATACCCCACTCAACTGCGTCGGACAGGTGCTACTCCCGGTGTGACTGTACACTTCTCTGGTGACATGATCATCCAATCCAAAAAGGACCAGTTCCTTGACAATAAGGAAAACAAACAACGGTTCTTGGTTTATGTCAGTGCTGAACTTGAGAAGGCTGGGTGTATCACAGACCATGCAAAGCACGATGCAGATGTGCTCATTGTCCAAACTGCCATTGCCTCTGCCAGAACAAAAGACACAGGCTGTGTCTATTACCGAACACTTTACGAAGTACACTGCAATACAGTGCACTTACATCTGTAGTGCACTCCGTCGCTGATTAGTGCTGTCTCAAATGGAACACTTACGTTAACCACTTGGCGGAAGTGACGGACGCAAATCTGCTCACGACACCCGCGAAACTTAACCTGCCAAAAAAAAAAAAAAGAAGAATCTAAACCTGCCGGTATTTCTGAAAATAAACGTGCTTTTTGTCCATTTACTGTTTACCCCTTTCTCCACCCCATGTGGAAACTATGACACACTTCTGTTTTTTTATTTGTTTTGATATTTAATTGTGATTTAATTGTACAGCACTTTGGTCAGCGTGAGTTCTTTTTTAATGTGCTTTATAAATACATTTGACTTGACCTCCGAAATCGTGGCAGGATCCTCCGCCTTCTGGCTGAACGCGAGCTGGTATGTACATTTGATTGTGATTTTGCCTTACCTTCACAGCCTAGCCTTATGTAGTAGTTGCAATGAGATTCTCAATTATCTGTCAGAAGTAGCCTACTTCTTTGCAATCCACATACACACCATATGGAAATAAAACATGACAAATCTGTATGTATGTCCCTAGATTTCAATTAGTTTTAAGAATTATCAACTGAAATAATAGGCATCATCTGCTTGAATTCACACAGCAATAGGCCTACCTTGACTGACTGTACTTTTATACACATCTCTGTTGTAGTTAAGTTTACCCTGATACAGGAATCAATTAGCAATGGAACACACAGGCATATTAATTGTTGTTACAAACATGCATCAATTCTAATATACCAGAAAAGGCAATACAAAAAACTACAAAAAACCTCAATGATACAACATTTTATTGATTAAGTGACTTACATATTAATATATTAATGTAATCTTCCCTCCCCCTCCCCACACACTCTACAGCAGCCACCCAGCCCCAGGCGGCAATGCCAAATCAATCTCTCGATGCCACTGCTGGCATTGTACTTTGACGGCCACAGTGACCTGAGGGTCGACTTCAGGCTCTCCAGGGAGTCCTTCAATGCCCTCATGGCTGTGCTGGGCACTGAGTGTGACCACAGTTGGGGCCCAGAGATCTCCACTTTGGTGTTTTTTTTCTAGCTTGCCAGCGCCACCTCCTATCGGGTGGTGGCCAGGGCCTTCGACATGCCCCGGGCCACCGTTCACCGGCTGGTGCACAGGATGAGTGGGCAGATCGCTGCGCTCCTGTACACCGTTGTTCGCCACCCTACAGGAGAGGAACTCCCACGCCTAGGTGCCCGCTTCGCCCGTCTAGCTGGGTCAGCAGCCTTCAGCAGAGTGGTGGGGGCTATTGATGGCTGCCACATCCGAGTGAAGCCCCCAGCGGAGGATGCTGCCTGCTATTTCAACAGGAAGCTTTTTCACTCCATCCAGCTGCAGGCCATCTGTGATAAGTGCAAATTCATATATGTGTGTGTGGGCTACCCAGGCTCAGTGCATGATGCCAGGGTCCTAAAAAACAGCCCCATCTTCTATGAGCAGTCATACCCTCCACCAGGATACTGTATCCTTGGGGATGGTGGCTACCCCAGCCTGTCCCAACCCATCTGCCTCATGACCCCCTTCAGGCAGCCTGTCCGCAACCACCTCCAAGCACGCTACAACTGCTGCCTGTCAAAGGCGAGGTGTGTTGTGGAGAGGTCCTTTGGGATACTGAAGACGCGATGGCGGTCCATCTTCTTAAAGGCCCTGGAGGTGGATGTGAGGTTTGTGCCAGAGGTCATTGTGTGCTGCACTATGCTCCACAACATCTGCCTCACCAACGGTGACCTGCTGGAGCCAGATGCAGATGTCGGGAGGGCGGCAGCGGACCAGCCAGCACCAGAACCAGCACCAGCACCTCCAGGAAACGTCTCTGGGGCAGAAAACAGAGAAAGGATAGCCATTCAGTGCTATGTCCCAGACCATGATTACATTTAAATTAATACATAAAATTTTTATAGGGGGTTCTGAACACCAGAATTCCCCTATAATTGGCAAACAATTTATGAGTTTGTAATATTTCACCATCACCATTTCACTTGTTAAGCAAATTATTTTGTCAATATGCCTCTAAAATTCCACAAGAAACTACTTTTCAAATGTATGCAGTTTAAAACTAAAATATAAATAAGCATTTTATAAGAAGAATATTAACCCGTTATTAAACTGAGCATATCCATTATTAAAATTGCTATTTCGATTGTTTAACAGAACAGGTGTTGTTTAACACTGTCCGATGACTGACATAGCTATCTGTCGTCGGACTGGCCGTTGGAGCAAGCGCCTGGAGCCCGCCACCTGCCCCCGCTCGTCAAGCTAAAAGTGTCCGATAAAAGTGCACCTTCGTCGGACTGGCAAGAGGACCGGGTGGTGGATTAGCCAGCTAGCTTATCATAACTGCCATGCAGATCCAATGGCATCTAATGCTACCTAGCTAGCTAGCTAGGTATGCTAACAGTCGGTATACATCATATACATCGTTAACGCCACCAAATACTCATGTCGCTGGCTTTAATCTGAGAATGGCATGTTAGTAGCACATTTTAATATCAGTACAATGTTTAATTACCGCAGATACTTACATTTACGGTCTGTAGCTTCGTGGTCTACCGCTTGTGCTACCGTAGCCATCTCGTCCGCCATTGTTTTAGAAATAAAATGAAAAGCTGGCGAGAGGGCTCCTCCTCTTCCGCTACGTAGCCAAGATGGCGCCCGTTTAGGGCCAGTAGTGTCCATCGTTTCACACTGCATTTTTTGCCCGTTTGCAGTGCGCCATCCGGGTACTTTTAGTGCACTGAATTCTGCTGGTTTTGTCAGTGTGGCGCCCTAAGCACTGAAAGTCAGTGCTCGAAGTGCTCAAGTGTCCGGTAGTAGACACGCTCACAGTCTTAGTAGGTGATGACACAGATTTGTTAGTACTCTTGTTGCATCATGCTGATCTGAATGCACAGGAGCTGTTTCTGGCACCAGAACCAAAGAAAGCTACAAAAACAAGACGGATATGGTGCATAAAGCAGACGAAGGAGTTACTTGGTCCCAAGGTGTGTGACAAATCTCCTCTTTATCCATGCCATTTTAGGCTGTGATTCTACGTCTTGTCTATTTGGCATAGGAAAGGGAATGGCACTGAAAAAAGTAAAGAATGACACTAGCTTTCTCGAACAAGCTAAGGTGTTCAACCAGTCACAGGAAAATGTGGGAAAAGGCATCATCATTGCAGCAGGTATAAAGCTCTAGTATCACTGTTTCGGGGCGAAAAAGATGAATCACTGGATATGCTGAGATACAGGCGATTCTGTGATAAAGTCACTCAGAACTCATCTCCAGTGGAACCTCAAACTCTCCCTCCAACGTCAACAGCTGCAAAGTTCCATAGTCTTCGGGTCATTTACTAAATGATGGAGTGGAAAGGGGGAAGTGAACGTATGGACCCAAAAGACTGGGGGTGGCATGTTTTGGATGGGAGATTTATGCCTATAATGACCGATCAGCCTGCGGCACCACCAGAAATACTAGATGTTGTCCGCTGTAGTTGCAGGAAAGACTGCAGCACAAAGAGATGCACATGCAAAAAACATGGACTCCCTTGCACTGCCATTTGCGGAGAATGTCGTGGTACTAGCTGCACAAACTCACAGTTGCCTGATTTATCAGATGAATATGACCCAGAGGGGAAGAATTAAGCAAAAAACAAACCCGGAACTGATATAGGGGGTGCCAGAACCAAGAGCAAAAGGGTTGAGGATCCAGGCTGGATTAGAGGCCAGTCTAAAAGCAGCATTGCCATCACCCATTGGCAGTAGGATGATTGGATGAAGATTGGGCCGATGTATTTGTTATACATATGAATGGTGTTTCTGCCTATGCAAATTAGGACGTATTCAATAAGTGTGGAGCTCATATGCATATTCAAATTAATTTCAAAAGAAACTTGTAATACAAAAAAAGTTACTTTTCATGTATACTTTTAATATGTAAAGTTTTATTGTGGTAGGAGTAAAGGAAAAAATTAAGCCTATTTGGGTGTATTTTGGGCATATTCGATTAGTGTATAGCTCATTTGCATATTAAAATATTTTTCAAAGAAACTTGTAATACAAAAAATTTTACTTTTCATGGGTAGTTTCATTGAGTAAAGTTTCATTTTGGGTGTAATGTTGCCTGGCCTTATTGGCACACATCTCGGATTGATGAGAATTTAAAATATTTCCTCAACTAGGATTTCTTAGGACTTTTAGTATGTTGTTCTGGACACCTCAGAGAAATGATCTAAGTTGCAAAATTTGTCTGTCGAAAAACGCTACTTTGCCTGGTCTATAGGCCTTAATTGGTAGGCTGTTTTTTTTGTTGCGCAAAGCTAGCACTTTAGTTCATATTGATGTCTCAAAGGTAACGGCTGACGATTTTCTCCCCAATTCTATTGAAATAAGTGAATTAGTGAAATAATCAGAAAACGACGTCCCTAGTACATTCCATTTTATTGGTCCAATATAATTAAATCATTTGAGGTAAAGGTAACAGCATCAAAACAACATAGATGTACAGGGTGTCCTTCAAACCTCTCAAACTATTTTAAACATCAAAATTATTCATTTTTATGAAGTCAACAGTAAACAATTCACACCAAAATGGGAACAGTGGGATAACTGTAAAATAAACTGTATTTGTCTTATAAACATTTAGGTTCAAAAATACAAAAAAGAGAGCTCTTTCAAAGGTGCCCTGTCAGTTGAACTTTTTCTCAAAGATGTTCTGCCAAATCATGTAAACAGAAACACGTTTGCAGTGAATTCACTGCGGACGACTGCATCTAAAATAAATAAAAAATATGCCAAGATTGGTTGTAAAGTAAACATCGGATGTATTTCGATAGCCTATACCGCCATGATCATGATGATGGGGAAAACTATTCTGTTGCAGTAGGCTAGAGACAATTACCCCCAAATAACTTAATTGAAATTTCTATTGTTTAATTTAACACGGCAGCAACATATGCATTCTCCCATGCGGAAATAAAGCTAAGGCGATGTGTTTGAGCAAAAAAAAAAAAAAGGTGAAGGAAAGACAATAGGCCAGTACAAATACCGGTATACTAATTTCCCCACTGATCCCAAGACAGATTACTTTGGTGTTGGGCCTCTAAATGTTGCTACAAAACTTCACACTTGAGTTTCACTTTGTTTGCCACAAGGGGGCGGGGTTTACACCGAGTGATATTTACCTATCGTGAACAAAGTCTCATTCTATATTGTTTAACGTTACATTAGTTTCATAAAATTAAGAGATCACTTTTGGGGGGTATTTCTAGTAGTAGTCAACAGTATACATGGATTTCAATGAGGCCGCCCTTTATAGTATTTGAATTTGTATTCCTTTTTCAGAGATTGAATAACATTGCAAAATGTCTTTTCTATTGCTGTGCTACAGGCTTTGTATATGTGTGTAGCCCATTTATCGCAATAATAATATCTGAATCTGAATCAGAGGCAACACAACCTTTTCTTTCATAGTCACACAAAGGCAATTATTTAAAACATAAAGACAAAATAAAAAGAACATTTACAAAATGCTAGGAGCTTCACCTTTAACTCAAACTTAAGAAGAACAGAACATAATGTACAGCTTTTCAGATTCTTTCAATGTAGACATTAACCAATGCTTCATCTACTTTAAATCAACATTCCAATAGTATGGACACATACCTCCGCTCTCTGAGTAAACTAAACTGATTGTTATGTTTAGATTTCCATACAGCTTACAATGAAAGGTGCCTGCTTGAACAAGGCTACATGGACATCTGGTGAATGAAAAACACCCTGGGTGGGTTAAGAGGAAAGTAGTAGAGGTACACAGGAATACACAACCCACCCTCATGTCAAAAGCACTTTCTTCTAGGCACACCTCAATGCTGGTGACCTCACGGTCTCTGTCATAGCTGTGACTGCAGTAGGCCTAGCTCCTGTCTCTCGGTTATACATAGCTGTGACAAGAGAGCCTTGACTGCCGAAGGCCTATCGTCAGTTATCAGTCTTCCGCAGTGCAAAGCAAAAGGCTAAGGCTGATTGTCACAAGGCTGAAAGAGAATAATTAACCCACACAAGGGTGAGCTGATCACAGCCTGGCAATCTTAACCTATAAGGCCTGACTAGACTGAGGCTGTTAAGCACAAGACGGAGTCATCATTTACCTGTTTTGTTTTGCAGTTTCAGAAAGGGTGACAGATAGGGTAGGCACCACACATCAGACATGGGTTAGACACACATCCACTTAATGAGATGCATAATACCTTCCATTTATTTCCAAAACATTGCCACATGAACATAACACATCTCTGAGGTTTATGGGCTAACAGTGGTTTATAAGTGATGGCTGCATCAATCAGAAACAAACAATAAAGCTTTTTTTGCGCTGGTGTGCCACAGGAGAGGAGACATACTGAAGAGGGAACATGAGCACAAGCCAATTCTGATGGACTCTAGTCTCGAATAACCAGAGTTATGATGACAACAGTCTGGAATCATAGTAGAACGTCACGTCATTATTGCACCTCACTGGCTGGGTTTGGGGGTAGGAATGAGTGGGTGGTGGAGTAGCGAGACCGAGGATAGTGGGTACAGATGAGAGGTGAAGTTATTCTTACTAGCAACTAGCCCCATCCAGTCATTGCTGAATAACCATACAGTAACACTCAACACACAGTAAAGTTCATTCAATAACTGGTTTAACAACTGAAGTCAACTTAGGTTATGCTGTCGCCTGTGTTTACAAGGCCTTATTGACTATCTAGTTATTAAGGTTATTTCAACCTGCCCACCACCTAACTACATACACACTGTGGCTAACCTAGCTCATCAGTACCAACAGAGAGGATTTATCCTTCTCTCACACCAGTATATCCTTGAAAAAAGTGAGGCTGAACATAGCGCCACACATCACATGTATAGGCTTGGACTGGAACAGAGCTAGAGGACTGTGGAGAGAGACAATAGACGTACTGTACAGCCAAGGCCCAATGTGACTGAGAGAACAGGAGCACCATGAATAAAACCAATTCACACACACAGATGTAGTGGCATTGTGTACACACTCTGAGCTGCCCCTAGCCCTGCTTCCCAGACAAAGTCAAAACAGGAAATAGGCATAGAAAAACACAGGACGGGATGATTATAATGCATTACAGGGGAGCCTCCTCCTCATTTTCATGTGGTATATCTGTTTCTAGGATTGCTGGGAGAGCTTCCTAGTAGTGCCAGCCCATTGTATTGCAAATTTAAATGATCAGGTTTGCCCATGCACACTGAGCACTTGCAATAAAGCTACGTTTATAGCATATGGTATGGATGGACCACAAAGGTTCAATGTACAGAGGGAGAGATAGATAGGGAGGGAGAGACAGAGAGAGCAAGAAAATGAGAGTGGAGAGAAAGAGAAGGAAGTGAGTGAGAGAGCAAATGGGGCAGAGAAAGACAAAGAGAGAGAGAGAATGTGTGAGATATAGCAAGAGAAGACAGAAATTCAGAGAGACAACAAGACATAGACAGTATTTCTGTGCAGTCTGAACACAAACTCCTACTCTGACTGAAAATCATACGCTGTGCGTAGCCAAATTATAGGTCAGGATCCGCCGGGAGCGTCCAGTCACAACAGCTACAAACAGCAACCAAACAAACAGACCTCAACGCCAACAGAAAGCGTAAATCGCTTAAATGAGACGCTGTTAAACGCAACCTGATGATGCTGCCAAAATAAAAAATAAAAAAATTCACACACACACACATTTCCACACATTTGACATGGGAGGGTTACTTGGCTTCATACATATGTAAAGGATGAGTCTTCAGCAGGATGAACTAGATACACAACAGGGCCACTATTCCTTCAATTTTGCAATTGCATCAACTTTGTGGGAAATAGCAAAAAAACGTTTGCCTCAGAAAACTTGTGAGCGACCACAAGGTGACCAAAATGTGACGATCCCTTCACACGACACCTGGGCTCACTGTGAAGCTTGGCTCAGCCAGGCATAGATGTTCCACAACACACAACGTCCTTCATCAGCGAGCTAGTGGTCACCTTGGGGCAGATTCCACATGAATATTCAGTGAGAGGTCAAACCAGGGGAGACGGGTACAACCTTCAAAAAGATGCAGGCGTCAAACAGAGCAGCGCCCTGAACAAGGGCTAGGGGAGGTGGGGTCAACTCAACATGGCTGAGCTCAGTCGTATAACTCTACAACCACCAGGTTCTAGTGGGGTTCTAAGACTTCAGTACCAGACTTGAGGATACGTCTTCATCTTTGGCCAGTACAAACTCTGGGCAGACCTTCAACAGTCTTTTCTTGGATTGAAGGATGAACCGCAACAAAAAGAAAGAGTCAAAAGAGACAAAAAAAGAAACAAATATAAAAAAAGAAAACAAAAAAATACCGCTATATCTCCCGCAACATACAGTATTGAAACAACAAAACAAGAGAACCAGCATAAGTTATAAAAGGATTGGCAACCGTTTGCCTTAAAACTACAAATTATCTCTAAAGTCTCTGTCTCATACACACACACACACACACAAAACAAAAACTGTACATGTTAGCTTCCATGATGCCCCCTCCATGTCCGTCCATCTCACAGTCCTCTGGGAGAGCCTGTCGGAGAGCTTCTTCCGGGCCTGTGGCTTAGCCGATATGGTGTGCTTATGGCGTACACTTTAAAGAATGAGAGTGAGCTGTTGTACCGTACTCTAACCCCCAGGCAGGGCCATCGGTGGAGGACATCACAAATAGACATACATAAGGGAGCAGGAGGAGGAGGAATGGGACCGAAAACTATAATTATAATAATAATACTTGCAGTCTTTATCAAGTCTGTGAACCCCTCCCCACACATGGCTCTAAGGGCAGACCCCAACCAATCAGGGGATCCCCACACAGGTCATGTGAGCGCTCCAAGCGACACAATTGGGCCGTGGGGTGGGGCTGGGGCTTGAGAGGCGGAGCATATTGCGACAGGTGATATCAGCTCAGCTTGTTTCCGTTTTGGTGTTTTCCTGTCTGTCCTGTAACAACGGTATGATGGACTCCCAAGCTGCAAGGCACTGAAAACACACACACACGCACCCACGCACAAAACAAAACATCATCAAAAAGTGTTCACTCTCAACCTTAAACATAAACAAAGCTGTGCTAGTAGACAGGTCTTAAAAAATGAAATTGTTTTATATCTGTAGAGCAACACTCACAACATTGGTCTCCAAATCGGAGCAACATTAACGTTGTTGTGAGGGTAACATTAGAGTACTGGATTAGAGGACAGAGTTAATCTAATGAGCGGTTGAGCCATAATGGATTCTAGGAAGACATAAAAGTCTGCGGCCGCACCGCTCTTTTCATAGCAGAACAAGATGGATGATGCTGCAACCGGTTTCTAAACCCCAATCCCTGCTTTTCTCCTCTCGCTCTGGCTGGACTCTCCCCAGTTGGCAGTGGCGGCTGGAATTTTGCAGGGCTGTGTCGATGTTTGGCACGGTGACTCAGTACTAAAAGGTGAGATAATTCCACCGGAGGTTCCCAGTTAAAGACAGGCCTGGTTGCAGCACTGAACCAGGCTTTCGTGTGTGTGTTTGTTTGTTGGTGGTTAGTGTGAAACTCAAACAAGTTAGTGAGTATGTGTCTGTGGTCTAAAACTATTGTGTAGATTTCACGTTTGGCTGCATCTTGCTGAGAGAGCAAACATGCCAGGACTTGGCCACTATTGCTCTGCTCTCATTGTCCTCTCTGTCCCCTTCCCCTGTCCACTTTCAATCCCAAACCTTTCTCTTTCTCTTTACCGCTGTCTTTTCCTACCTTGCACTTTTTTTCCCCACTGACAGTCTACAATAGCCTCTCCTCCGACATGTTCTCTCACTCTTTTTCTCTCTCCCCTTCACTCAAGCTTTCTCTCTCTTTGTCTCTCTCATTGACTTTCCCTTTTTCACGTACTTCTCTCTTTACTCTCTCTCGCTCTTTCTCTTTCTTCTCTCTCTCCCTCCCTCACCTTCTCGTAGTACTATATGTTTAATACAATGCCGGTAAGTTCTTCCTTGTTATTCTCTGACGTCTTCTCCCCTCCCTCCATCTATCTCTCTCCATCTCCCTCTCTTTCTCTCTCTTTCTCTCTCTGTCCCCCTCTCTCACCTTCTCGTAGTACTGGATGTTTTTGTCGGCCGTGCCGGTGAGCAGCTGCCTGAAGTCCTGTCTCTTGTTGTTCTGCCAGCGGTCCCAGTCAGCCTTCAGGTCGGCGTTGAAGCACTCCGCGCGGTCCTGGCACTTCTCCACGTCTGTCGGGGTCTGCCACGGGCACAGAGGGCACTCAGGATGACACACACACATACACAGGCACACAGAGGGCACTGGCCATGGCTGGCAAGCACACGCACACACACCCTGCCAAGCTCTTCCTGCGCCAAGCCTTGGCAAAGCACAGCACATACGCCCCTGACGCCACAAGAGGAAAAAGTTGCTCTCCACTTTGACTTTTACCCAGGGAGAGCTTCTCCAAAACAGGCCACAACATATGTGGACTACACACAGCTAGTCTATCTATCAAGGGTTTCTATTTATGCTGAGACAAGTAACAGGGATAACACCGGAAGAATGGCTTCAAATCAGAACACGAATTGTCATAATTAGAGTAAGCCTGTTCCCCATAATGGCGGATCGATGCTAAATGCCAAAAAGAGAAAAATCATCAGTTGTTTTAACATCAGAAATGCAACTCTCATTGGATTTGCAGACTTACCGCCGTTCTCTCTTCTTTGCGGAAGGCCACGGCTTCCAGCTTGCCCTCATACTCAGCTTGCACCTGATCTCGCTTCTTCAGGACGGTCTGTGGGAGAGAAGCAACGCTTACTGGCACACAGAGAATAAACATGCAGACACTACACACTTGTCTTGATTGACTCTTACCCTTTTGCTCAACCAACTACTTTATTTTCTTCTGTCCTCTTCCTAGGCCTGCTACATTGTCGCTCTCTGTCGCCCTCTCGCTCCCCCTCTCTCCCTCTCTCCCTCTCTCTCCCTCTCTCCCTCTCTCTTCCTCTCTCTCTCTCTCCCTCTCTCTTCCTCTCTCTCCCTCTCTCTCTCTCTCTCACTCCATCTCTCTCTCTCCCTCCTCCTCCCCATCTCCCCCTCTCTCTCTCAAACATCTCCTCCTCCTGGGCTGGTGGCCCGGCGGCTGAAGAGTGATGGGGCGTGCAATACGAGGTGTTTGCTGGCTGGTGTTTTGCGTGCCGTCAGCGCAGGGAGAAACTGCTGAGTCTCTTCATCTCTCCTCATTATAGAAATAGCAAAGCTTCCAAGCCTCCGCCAACTCCAGGGCCAGTAACTGGGACTGGCGCTAACTGGCGCTACCGAGCAGCGCCAAAACAGAGACAACCCACAATGCAAAGCTGTGTTTTCGGTAGTAGCATATTATCTGGTTATATTAGAAGATCTCGGAAGCTCTCATTCATTTCAAAGTTATTGTGATCGCCTTCGTTTTTTAATTCCATCTTATTGACTGTCATATTAACTATGTGCTATGAGAGGAGAGAGAAAAGAAAATACAATTAAAGTTCAAAATGGAAAGTCTTGGGCCAATTACTTTTATGAGCAATCAACTCTCGCACAATAACAGGATGGTTGTGTGCGTGAGTGTTTAGATAATTAGCATACCAAGCCGGATAAGTATGAAAAACAAAGTCAAAACAAAAATGAAAATGGTCTCTCATTACTAAAGAGAATGAACGAGGTGCGAAAACAATCTTCTCCACAGGGAAGAGCGATTCCCCTGAATAGCCAGGCTTGTGAGGCGAGCAAGCAGTAGCTGTCCCTGAGGTGTCTCTCCAGTGGAGGGAAGGGCAGGTTCCGCAAGGCAGCTTCCCTCCTGCATGATGCAGCAAAACACAAGAACCAGGGCTAGAGCAGCCGCTAACCACACAGACAGGGGACACAAGGCCTGTGGCACTGACGGAAAAGATTATGTGTGTGTGTGTGTGTGTGTGTGTGGTGGATAAGAGAGGGAATGTGTCTGTATCATTGTGCGCCTGTGTGAAAGAGAAGGAGGAGCAATGACTTCCTCCAACTAACTTCCTCATGAAAGTGAAATTTGCCACTTTTGAGCAACAGACTCATTGAATGTTGCACATTTGTATATAGTACAGCTTTGTTTTTCAGTTCCAGCTAAATCTGCGTTGTCCTGTTTCTGCCCGACTGTCATCATGTTCCAGGCTGTTGAATGACCCTTTCCTGGGACTAATTAAGGACCAACTCACCAGGAGACCCACACCGAACAGGAGAGCCAGGCCCACCTCCTGCCTCCCAAAGGCTCTGAACCCCCCCCCCTGCTAGCATACCCCCATCCCATATCTGAGGGTGTGTGACTTTGCTTCAGACAACACAGGTTAAGGCATGTGTTTGCTCACCTTCATAGACTCGATGTAGAGGACGTACTCTTTGAGCACGGGCAGGAAGTCGTCGCTCATGTCCTCGGTGAGCTCCTCCAACGCTCCCGCGCAGTTGGCCACGCAGCCTGACACGCCCTCCAGCGGCTCCTGCAGCGAGCCCTCGAAGCCCGCCCAGCTGGAGTACACCGGCCCATATTCCCTCAGCTCCACCAGGTACTCTGGGAGTGGGAAGAGAGAGAGATAGAGAGAGGGAGAAGGAGAGGGAGAGGGAGAGAGAGACAGTTGACAAGCTCAATTGTTAATGCCACTTTATAAATAGAAAAAATGGAACTGAATTAGTTCAATTCAGAGAGAGAGAGAGAGAGAAAAAAAAAAGAGAGAGTGTTGGATAGGGAGATAAAGAGAAAAAGGGAAGAGAGGTTGGTGAGAGAGAGTCATTGTTAGAGTGATAGAGAGATGGGGGAGGCAGAGAGAGAGAGAGGGGGAGAGAGAGAGACAGAGTGGTGGTTAGAACAAGATGGAAAGAAGTAGGCAGGCAGAGAGAGTAATGGAGAAAACCGACTTAAGCCTAAGATCGGAACAGAGACGGAGTGGTTAGAGGGATGGAGAGAAACAGAGTGACACAGAGTGTAGTGGAGGAGTGAGAGTGAAAGGGAAAATCAAAGAGAGATAAATGAGTGAGATGAGGATTAAGAGGGTGAGAAAAAAAGAGGAATAGAAAGCTGAGAGGAAATTATAGAATGATGGTAACAAGTAGAAGAGAGGAGGGAAGAACAATGAGACAGAAAGGGAAAGAAATCATGATGAAGGGATGAACAGAGACAAAGCAAGAGGGATGACTACACAGACAGAGTGGAGATAGTAACAAAGATGAGCACACTCCGAAACACTTACACTGACGTTCGGAAGTTTTGAATCACTGAGAAATGTCCTTGTTTTTTAAAGAAAATCACTTAATCAATTAAAATAGCCCAATATCGATCATCAATCTAGCGCCGACATTGTTAATGTAAATGACTATTACAACAGGAATGAAATATCCACATAGGTGTAAAAAGGCACATTTTATGCCACCATTACTCCTGTTTTAATGGCACTCGTTATGTTATATTAGCTGGTCTTACATAATCATGTTTAAAAGGCCAATTCGTCATTAGACAACCCTTAAGCAATTATGTCTGTTTGGCTGAAAACTCTGCTGTTTCAGGAAGCGATAAAACCACCCTGCTTTGGTTTACTCCTCTGGAGTGTCACTACTGCAACTCGTCAGGCTATTACCACCCAAGAAATTGGCAAGAGATGAAGAAATCTGAAAAAGGTGTGGATTTTACCAGGACAGAAAGACAAGCTCGAGGCCCTGGTGCACAACTGTGCAGGTGGATAAAAAGGTCAGAATCTCTAATTGGAGAAACAGATGCCTCACAGACTCTCTGCTGGCAGCGTTCTTAAATAAAGTAAATAGAACTCATAAAACCCCAGTCTCATCTTAACAGTGGAGAGGCTCTGGAATGCTGTTTCAAAGAAAGTTTCAAAGAAACAGCCATATCCGAGGCTGGCCAATGAAAGGAAAAGACTTCAGCTACAACAAGACAGTTACCCAAAACACTACAAGTCCTATTTATGGAAGAGTCAGTCAAGCTGTAATGGTGCAAAGTTCATAATAGCTGCAAATAAAGGATTTTTTAATAAAGGCAAATATTCAAGAGCAACAATGTAATTTCAAGCTGAAATGATTATTAATAGTTCTGTCAATGTCTTGACTGTATTTTCTCTTTCCTGGAAAACATGTCCTTTTCTGGGTGATTCTAAACTTTTGAACGATAGTGTTGCTGAACAAAGTCTGTTGTAAAAAAATTAATAGTCAGAAGGTAAACCCTGGACAGAGAAGTACACTTCCTCTGAGCCCCATTTTTCTAAGTGCGTACTTGAGGGATATCAACACATACATACATGCTCACCCATAGACTGCTTACCTGTTTGCTCTTTGATGATTCTCTGTGCTATCCTGTCAATGGTGCCCAGCTTCTGCGTGAACACGTCTAGATAGTCACCCATGGCGGCAAACTCCAGCGGCCGTCCCCTCAGCTTGTAGCCGCCCGTCACGTACTTCACCGACTCCCCCATCTTGGTCAGCAGGGCCAGGCCTTGCTTCTTATATGCGTTCAGGTCCTGAGCAACACAGATGAAAGTCCTTACGACAGGTAAGATTTCCACCTACACATATATGTCAACTCTTACAGGCATATACATCAAATCTGATTTTTGTTTTAAAATGTATTGTATGCTTCTTGTTTTGACAACAATAAAATAACGCATGAACACACACTACGGTATATAAAGAACGTCAACCGGATGCTTGATCCCCCAAAGGATTTTATGGAACTATAGAACTGATTTTTCCAATGATACAGATGGCCATCCAAAAGGGTTTTATGCCTGCAGGTTTATTTCTATCAATTGTTACTGTAAATACAATACGAACTTATAAATTCGTTTTTATGAAGGCAATAAAGGTTTAAAAACCGGTGGACCCCAAACTCCTCAACACAAAGCTACATTTCTCAGCTGCGTTCTGTAGATCCTTACAGTTTAAGTAGCCTTGTCTAATGTAGCAGATAGGAAATATAGCCCGCCTAGGCTGTTACCTATGCTTTCAGACATGGCCCGTGAACCACGGACAACAGTGGCTTGGCTTGGCTAAACCAAATGCTCCCAGAGAAGCTCCAAACATATTCGATGTATGCGTCATGGCCAGCTGACTGATGGCGTACGGTCTCTGACAGATAGCAGAAGAACGACTAATCATTCAACATCCCACTGGCTGGGATTCCACAGTTTTAGCTGAGGGTGCAAACGCTATTGACAAGCAGCGAGGTGTGAAAAAGATGATTCCCAGCCAATAAACAACAGTGAAAAAAATATCAAGGGTCTGTGGGCATGGCTGTGCAGCTCTTATTAATAACTGCTGTCGGCCATCTTTTAAGTGTCTCCCTAAATAATTACCCCCCTTGGCCTTTTATAACGGGATCGATAATGAAACGTCCATTAAAACTGACCTGATAAATCTCAACCTGGGCACCCACACCATCTGCCCTCAGGCAGACACGACTAGCTTGGAGAAAATGACTGCTCCTTTATGACTACAACGCACAGAACACACTCTGGCTTTAAACTAATTTAGGTCATAATGTACTGTGCCTTTATGACAGGAGTGTACATAATCTAACTCACATTTATGACCAAGTCATCCATGAACCAGGCTACCTTTATCATATCGCATGTCCCCGTGGATGCATCACGTGCAATTCACTGTCTATATGGAGGCTGTTGTTCATGGCCTGAAATATACTTATTTACTTCCTTTATAATGTAATTTTATAAATACAGGATTATAATCATTATGATAGTGTTTTCTTTCAATTAAATATATAAATATATATATAGGGAGAGAGAAATGTATGTGGGTCACATAGCTCTATGATATTGTTCTACCAGGGGCTGAAGAAGTAAGAAGGTAAGAAATTGTTCTGGAAATGTGCGGAGTGAAATTGGAGGTTAGAGTGTGTTTCCTGCGAGAGCAGAGCCGCTTACTTTAGCAGAGAGGAAGACGTTGAAGTGTTCATTGAAGGACAGCACCGGGTGGTCTGCGACCCTTTTGAGGAACTTGTCCAGCGCTTTTCGCCTCACCTCGACAAACTCTTCCGAAAACCGATCCACAACTCCCTTCATCACAAACTTCTCTGGCAGGGGCTGGGGGGCAGGGAAGAGGAGAGAGGGAGAGGGAGAGTGAGAGAGATTGAGAGGGGAGAAAGAGAGAGAGGGTGAGTGAGAAAGAGAGGTACAATTAATAAAGGCACATACACAGAGAGACTTAGAGAAAGGGGTTTCCATGGGGACAGGTTGAAATAGAGCATGCATTTCCGCAAGAAAATGTGAATGTGATTAAGCTGCAGCAGCAGTCCGCCGTTGCATACCGTAACCCGTTGCCCTACGAGAGGAAAGGTCTGACTCTCCTACCTATTGGATGAGCAATATGTAACATCTGGCAAGGAGCAGGGCAGTGATTCTCTAACAGCATTGACTCACTGACATTCTGGCACACATAGGCAGACAACACACACTCTGCTTTTAAAATATGAATTACTCAATGTTCAAAAGGACTTGATGGTCTACATTCATTGTGTGCAATGCATCGTGATCTTGAAGAAATCAGTGCCAGTTCAAATGATCTGACTAACATTACTTTCATGAACAATATTGCAAACTCAAATCTGATTTGGGATTTAAACCATACCGGTAACCACCTATGACGAGGTCATTTTTTTGACGCTAAATACAACTGAATGAAAAATACACCAATTGAGCATTTGTCATCCAGGTGTCTGCATGTACATCTTGCATGTGAGAAATGAGAGAGGACACGGGTGCGCAGCCCCTCCCTCCAAATACTTAATGTCGTCGGAACTTAAACCGACAACAGTTCAAATTTTGGAGGCACAAAGGCAGTAGGTGGATTGCTCGTAAGATGGCAGCATACCGCATTTGGTACGACCAAAAGCAATGACTGACATGACTTTACCTGTAAGAAATAGAATCCTGGTACCACATCTAGAAGCTACAGTATGAAACATCTTACATATGCGAACACTGGTTACAATGAAGAGTAGGCTATCGTCATTCATTGCAGCACAAAAAAAGGCAAGACATACTGTAAATTGCCTATGAAACCATCCCTCTGCATGAATTCTCTGCATTTCAGTCCGACCATTTTGCAAAAGAGTTAATGGGTATCATGAGGTGTAAGATGTGCACTGAACCAATGGGGGGGGGGGGGCATTATGGGTTTCTGGGTTCTGGTTTTATGCTACTGAGAGGGAGGGCTCCCACTACCTAACTCTCTGCTCTGAGGAGAGAGAGTCTCCTCTCCTCTTAGAAAGAGGATACTCAGTGGTGTACAGTGTTTACGGTTCTGCTGCTGTAGTGGGGGAGAGCTCCCACTAACTACTGCTATGACGAGAGTATGTTTCCTCTCCACTCAATTCTCTCCAACTTCTCAGTCAGGGACTGAGAGGATATTTCATGGGTGATGTATGGCTCTGTGGTGTTTGGGAGGGCTACCTACTGGTATGAGGTGAGTGGGCTGAGTCTCCTCCAGCTTGAGCCGCAACCAGTCAAAGTCCTGGTAGCGCCGCCTCAATGAGTACTCCGGCAGGTCAAACTCCACCCTGGTCGTCTAGAGAGGGAGGGGGGAGGAGAGGTGGAAGGAGAGAAAGGGATGTGGTGGAGAAAGAGAAGGGGGATTGGGGGAAAGAAACAGAGAAAGGGAGAGAGAGATGTGAAGGAAAGGAGGAAAGATTTTGCTGACATTTTGAACGTACTCTTTGCTTACAGGGGTGGACAAATCATGACTTCTTCAGCTAAACCACACTGAAAGACTACTTGTCAAGATGATTACTCCATTTTATGCTTGCCTGGAATCTGCCACGGACAAAGCTTCCTGTTTTTACCCCCATTAGTCTCCAAAGAAGAAGGCAAAAACACTCAGATGGACACAGTTAATTAGTTAATGGGTAACTCAGTAAGAAAGCATGGCAACCATCACAGGGACAGTGCTGAGGTTGGAACATAATACTTTTAACCGCACAAATCCTTTTGATTCCATGCCATTGTGCAGATGGTTATGCATGTTTGCTATTTTTTGCTGAGCTTTCTGGTGTAAGTCTATTTTTTCTCTCTGATGTGCTCTGATGTTTCCTTGATGCGCTGTGGTTAATGGATCACAGAGACTTTGCCAGTCTTGAGAGTCTGAATTTGAGCAGAAAGCTGAGGTGGCCATTTGCCGGCCAGGGGGCCTATTTGAACATCTCCATTAGAAGACTGAATTACGACCCTGACTGTCAAGCTTCCAGTTTAACAGCAAGATGAATGACAGAATCACATAGAGCGATGTTTAACTCATTTCTGCACACAAACTAGTGAAAGCACAATCAATGCCACAATTATATACACTTTTAGGGCAGCGCGCGCGCGCGCGCGAGAGTGTGTGTGTGTGTGTGTGTGTGTGTGTGTTTGTCAGGCCCTGTTTAAAACAGGGACACTAATAGCAAGGGCAGTCATGCATGCGTTATCAGAGACAGATAAGGCCTGGTTGCTGTGATACATCACACATTGGCAAGCTCAAACTCTCTTCTCAGTCATGTCTGTGGTAAGAAAGAGAACCAACAAAATAAAGAAACTGAAAAACATTTTCAACAACATTCTTTCCCCTCTGCATGACAGGTCCAATAGGGAGTGCATGGCACAATGAAAGTGGTGGCAGAGTGTGAAGTAAG
This sequence comes from Clupea harengus, assembly GCF_900700415.2. NCBI lineage: Eukaryota > Metazoa > Chordata > Actinopteri > Clupeiformes > Clupeidae > Clupea > Clupea harengus. The sequence continues at coordinate 17,505,294 of NC_045163.1, read as the reverse complement.
TGTGTGTGTATTTGTATGGGTGGGTATTTGTTGAGGGGTGTGTGTGTGTGTGTGTGTGTGTGTGTGTGTGTGTGTGTGTGTGTGTGTGTGTGTAGACGCGGGGGTGGGGGTTGTTTTGCTGTTTAATTTCTATTTCAATTAGCACATCAAGCTTCCACTGACAGCCTGCACTGACTCGCTGTTAGGTTTAGCAGAGGCAGCCCAGGACATTAACAGTTCTGTCTGAATGGACGTTTCTTCATCGCCACTCCGTTTAGACATTCCCCAGCTCAGCAGATGACTTGTCTTAAGTCTGCTATAGCTCATCACCACGGATTTTTTGCAAGGCATCTCACACATGGAAATGACCTGAGCAATTTTCATTTACATCTACGCTTATTCATTTACATTTTACAAGATGCTTTCATCCAAAGCTGCTCACAAGTAAGTTACAACAATCAAAGTACAGATGAGGGTAAGCATCAGATACCTGAACCTCGCTTGTAAGTTGCAATTTTGGATACAAGTGAGATCCATTCAGTTGGGCCAAGCTGTGTGTTGATATTCAGAAATGATTGCCCATTTCATAAATCACAGTCTAACCTTGGGAGCCTGTGTATTGCCTATCAGTCTGGAGACAACGGTGTATGTATGTGTAAGTATTTGTCTTAAGTGTGCGTGGTAGCCCATCATAATGTTACATAGTTTCTCTATGGGGGGGCGATCTTCTTCAGAAGCATTTTATTCATGGAATTGGTCATGAGGCGAGATTTTAAGCAACTCATTGTGAAAACAGAGTTCTAGACAGGAAGCAATTACTCAAGGAAAAACTGAAAAATCAGCAGTTTGAAGAGAGTGCGTGCAGTGAGGCGCTGGGACACAGAGGAGGCAGAAGGATGTGTGTGTGTCTCTTGTTCTTCCCCTTTTCCGGCTCCCATTGTGACATTTTCACAAGACCACAACCGCTCTCCTAGGGGCCATCTGCAAAGCTACAGTTCTAAATACAAACATCATCAACTCAGAGATAATCACTCTATGCAGACCCTCTCTGGGTTCTCTCAGCGGTTCTCAAAACAGCTGAAAACCTAAGAACCTAAATCTAACCTATTTAATGTCAAATATTAAGTTCTTAGTCATTCCAAAAGGTCTTCAATGGGCTCTTTACAAAACTAAGGTTCTAAACAATAACATTACCTACCAAATGCAGTTACTTTCTGCAGACCCTCTCTACTTTTAAGAAGGCTCTTAACAAAGCTAGGGCTCTACAGGCAAATAATCACCCAGGCAACCCACAGCTGATGTTAACGTCACAGTTGATTCCCTGACCTTTGTTGAGACTCGGTACGTGATATACGTCTCCATGGTGGACACGTGCTTCTTGGGGTCGTCAACAGTGACGAAGAGGTCACGGGTTTCGCCGTCCAGGTCATCGTCCAGCTGCAGCCGATTCAAAAGGGAGGAGGAAGAGGCGGGGCTAGACGTGTCCACTGGCGTCCCATTGGGTAGGCTGAGATCCTGGGAAGAGGGGCAAATCAAAATGTTACTCCAAAGGAAATGGCATCACTAATATATATTTAAAAGAGTGGAAAACTACTATGAACAAGGAAGACTGCGGCCACTGTTTTTTGTAATGCAGACTGTGCTTAGCAGCAGGATTTATCTAACAGGAAAACAAGAACAACCAGTCCAACAAGAAAAAAAGAAATCCCCAATGATCATTTGCTTCCTGCAATCTGACACTGGCCATATATTCAGTCAAAATCAAGCCCAGAGTTATTGTTTTCAACAGGTCTCCCAGGCAACAGGCAATGGAAAAGCCAATCAAATATCTTGGACTATTCAGCTACTTTTGACAACACCAGAAGACGGACCACACACAGCCTGTTAGAGGATCACTAGAAGAGAGCCCAAGAGTGACAAAGAGCACCAAGTGGAGGAACAGTCTTCAGACAAACACATGTCTGACTTTGAATGCAGAAATATAAACAGGGCAGATATGGCTAGCTTTACTACAAAGTATAAACTATTTCATATAGGCTCATAGATACAAGCATACAAAAACTCCTCCTATAGACACACAAACAAATGATAAAGCAGCAGACACAACGGACGTATGACATTAATCACAGATATAAACATCAAGTACAAAGAAACATAGACAGTAAACCTACACATGTACAGCTACAAACCCATACACAAAGCACTTCTGACTGGGCCTGTAGCCAAGCTAACGACCGATGGCAAAGAGCAGAGGACAGCTAGAGTACAGTATTGTACTACAGGAGACGAGCTAAGGGGAGCCCAGGCATGGGATGGGGTAAAAGGACGGGCGCAACACGGGGCGGACAAGTGATGCCAGTGGACGGGGGACCACAGTATGGGTCACTCTCCCTCACACAGATGATGGATTGATGATTTATGGTTACTGATGATGATTGATGATGATGATGATGATGCCGCTGCGTAGTGTGGAGCTAATAAAAGCCGTTGCGAGTGTTCCAGTCTTCAGTGTTACACTGGCCCACTGAAAGTCAACGGGACAGGGTGAAACTGATGGTAGGCAGATGGCAGTATATGTCTGTGAGAAGTGGGTGGCTGATTGTTTTCTTTTTTATTCTAGTGCGGAAATAATGTGTTCACTAACAAGGTATGTGTGATTGTTTTGATGACTATGCTGTGACTTCCGCTCTGTCCTGAATGTGAGAGCATAGTAAATGTTCCTAATCATAATCATCTGAGTGCGTGTCCACATGCAATTGAGCTGCAACGCAACCCCAGAGCGTCCGCCGCACCAAAAATAACCAACTACAACTACAACTGCAATTTTTATCTCGCACAGTCCTTCTTTGCCGTTTGTTGCTGAAGAGCCACTCAAATTGTGGAATTTCTTCTCAAGGATCTTTTTGACTGGCTCCTCTTCTTTGAAAGTGATGAAGACAAACCCTCTCCTTTTGTTTGACTTTGGGTCCAAAGGGACCCATATATATATATATATATATATATGTGTGTGTGTGTGTGTGTGTGTGTGTTGCAGGTGTTTGACCGAGGGCGAGCCTGCCACAGTGAGGGGTGAAGGACACAGATCTGTTTATGAGGCCAGCCTGCTGCAGTCTCTCCACACATCTGCACCCTTATACACTTCACTGCCGGCCTCACACTCCCACGGCAGGGAACCCAACCAACCACACACAAACACACACACACACAAACACACACACACACCAGCAGTCAGCAGACGGAACCAGCTTAGCAGAGAGGGGGGGGGGGGTAAAGAGTCTAGAAAGGGGGTGGAATGAGTGATTAAAGGGAAATATTGCGAGAGAGAAAGACAAAGAGGGTGAAAGAGAAAAAGACAGAGGGAGCGAGAAGAGAGAGAAGACAGAAACATATGCAAGTGGAAAAGGAGAGAGGAAGACAGAGGAAGGGAAAAAAATGTCTATGTTCAAATTTTAGGGCTTTTTCTTCCTCTGAAATTGGGTTTAGCCTCTGATGTTTTCAATGAGGTAACTATGTCACTTCTACATTCTTCCTTGTAGGTGCTTGTGCACCACATAGCTCTGTCATTAAGTAACACACATGGCTGTTTGGCTAGATCCGCATCATCCTTGTGTCAACTCTGGAGCCAATTTCTGCTTGGCTGCTTACAAAGCAGTGAAGAACAAATAGTGGGGGACAGAGTCTGTAAACAAGTCATTAAGTGCATCCTTGCAAAGGGAGACAGAGAGACATACTGTATACTCTGTTAACCTGGTTCATGCACATTCAATAGAAACACAAATAAACCAACAACAGCCATGACAAACATATTGCTCGGAAGGAGGAGTTAGCATACGCAGAAAAAGGAGTTAGGACATTACACCATCACCATACAAAGAAAAAAACATTGAAACTATGTAGGCTAATTATTCCCGGTTGGCTATACCTCATTAAATAATAGTAATAATAAAACTGAACATTTTACTGATTCAGACATGACACTGCTGTTCCTCTTCTCTCCTTATATCTATATAGATCTAAAGAACAGGGTGATGAATGGTGCTGGGAAACGAAAAGCTGGTTATCACTAAAGGAAAGTCGACCCTGGGTTTAGAATATCTATCAGAACAAGGTCGGAATCCCTGATAAAGTGTAATGTAGCATAACGTGCACATTTTTTCAAAGTGCCTGAGGTAGTAAGTTAAAGCTCCAGGCTTCCACCAAAGTTTCTAGACTCTTGCTTGAGCCAGTCATAGGCTATTCAACGCAGACATCATGTGATGGTCCATTTGGCAGAGGGTAGCTGCCAAATACCTGCAGGCATGTCAGACAACAGGCAGTGGTGAGGAGAGAAGAATGCCCTCTTACTGAGCACTAGTTGGTGAAATCAGCCAAACTAAGACTGAAAGTGCACAACCATCTGTCAAGTCTTTCCTTCAAGGAGGACAACTCTGCGTCCAAAGGTCCACATTGGCTGTCTTGTGGACCTTAGATCACACTATCACAAAAATAAGGGCTATCCTTCCTCACGATAACAAATTACGACTGACCCACACAGCCCTGGGTATAGGCTTTAGCCGAGATACTAACAGCAAGCAAGTCAGACCGCTCCCCAGTCATGCTATGTGCACAGACAAAGGAAGCATTTTATTATAGGACTGGTAAGGTTTTATTTTAAAGGAACAGTTCATTTTCTTAGCAAATGTCCTATAGCTAAGTAAAAACATGCAGTGACAACAAATTAAAATGAGTTGTTATCTTGGTGATGAATAAACACAGTATTCAATTTTTAAATGTTTAAATGTACTGCCAATGTGATGTCACAGGCAGGACACAGGGTCATTGTATTTCGGGGGAGAGAGGGGGAGGGAAAAGTACAGTGATTGTAAGATCAAGTAGCCTACTGCGTCTACACACACATTTCCATCTGATAAAGCAATTTTGTTTCTCATAACATGGAAAAAACTTTTTTTAAGGGCTTATGGATAAAAAAAATACAGCCCCCATTTGACCTCATTGCTGGTAGACTGAAAAATAAACACAGAATGTATTTGAACTAAAAGATAGGAAGATATCAAAAAGATCATAGTAAGCTTGCCACCAACTACTTCCACGAATGGCCACAGGATACATTTAGAGTGGGTTCAAATGCACTAACAAGTTTTCAATAAAGGATATTTTTTTTGTTCTGCTATTGATTGCCCCACCCATTGAAGTGTAGCTCATATACAGTGTATCAAAATGTTGAGACAGTTACCAGCATGTTTTTATTTAAAAAATTCTATCACAGACACAAACCAACTCTTCAACTGTATTGCAGAATGGTAAATATTTCACAAAAGGTAATGAACTGTGAATTATTTGCGATCACAACAGAAATGCTTAGGTTGGTTTCACATCACTCACACTGGGGTTAACACCTTTTGAAGTCACTCTCACTGCGATTTCATATTACTCAGATTAATAACACAAGTGTATTGTGTGGGCTGAGGATAACCATCACATAGGAAACGTGTCTATAAAACACCTTTGCAAAGCCTCTGTTCAAACGTGTTAAGATCACATTTGTTTAGATGTGCATCATCCTGGAGCCCTCGGCGAACTTTGTTTGTTTGATGGAATCAGGATTGCGCATTTGGGATACCGTGACCATTGGGGTGCATCCGGTCAGTCAGTGGTACTCTGATCAACGTAAACAATGTGAAATGATGAGCTGCCACTTACCTTCTCTCCGATGCTGCCAGTGGTGTTGCCTACATCTGGGCTTGGGGTGCGAACAGACTCCTCCGCAGAGAGAGGGTGGCAAATGTCTAGGATGGATTTCGGTCCTGACGTTGGGAGCGTTTTCGGGGTGCTAGCACTCATGGTGCAAGCGAAGAGGACAAGTGAAAGGACTGTTCCGCAACACTCCCCGATCCTTAATTGCCCTCAAGTGATGTAAATGTTTGTGCTTCCAGCAAAGCCGTGTACACTGGACCTGCACACATCTGTCAGCTGACCTGCACTGCGCAGTTCCGGAAGTGTAATGACAAGACCGGAAATAATAAAAATGATGATAATCACATGACCAAATTGTCCGTCGATAGGTGTCTGTTAGTGTTACTTAGGGGAATTTGTAAACTGATCTATGCATCATGCGTTGGGTGCAACAAATTGCTAGTCGAAATCGTGCCAACTAACGTTATAAGGGACCAAGATAATCAGTTGTATGTCCCAATCTGTGTAAATGATTTCCAACGCAAGATATGGCCCGGTTACAAGGTGCATAGACAAATTATGACTAACTACTAATAAAACAACCTACCAATACCGCCAGTTATCATAATACCACGTGTATGAAAATAAATTGCAGGTAGAGCACGTCATTAATTGAAGCAGGCTAGTCATGAAATCAGATTTGTAGAACAAGTAAACAAAGAATTACGGTAATGCTCTGCGCAATTTGATGACGTTTATTTTGTGCGCAGGTTAAAGCAGTACTGTTGAATCCAACGTTTGTGTATTGTTTATCTGCAGAATATCAACCGCCCGGTTGCATTGTCGATTATTCCATATGTTGTGAGACCAGACCATTAAACGGCGCACCTTCCGTTCAATGTCACACATTCCCTTCAATGCACCAATGATTCTGGAAAAGAGCTAGAAGCTGTTTAGAGTCAGATACCCGCACTGGTAGTAACAATAAGTTTCTCAATCATCGAATCATCGAAGCTTTTCGTTTTGGTGCCATATTCGTTTTTTTGAGTGTGTAGACAACTACTATATAAATCTGCATCAGTGGTGTCGACGTCTGATAGTTTGCAAGTTTATCTTAAACGGCGATATCACAAGTCTGCAGTTATGGCTGCGAATCCACCTGGACAAGGTAGGAGTATTACTGCTTGGCTTGGATGGCAATCAATTATATGCTGAATGTGAATAGATCTTATAAATATCTGGGCTTTCAATGCAGTTGGTAAAGATGGGATTTATATTTCATTCAGTTTCTTAACTGTATTTACTGTTGAACAGCGTTTCTTCCAAATGCTTCAAAATACAAAAGCCAAGTTACTCTTGCTCATCCACAGGATTCCAGAACAAGAACAGAGCTGCTATTTTAGCAGATCTTGAAAAAGAAAAGAGACGATTGATACAAAGCCAATCCATGAACAGCCCAGGAGCAAGGTAACTTTTTTCCCCCTCTTTACATCAGCTACCCAGTCTCAAGGATGCAGTATACTGAATGGGGAATTCTGTGTTTGGAAACAAAATTGTATTATGTAAGAATAATTATGAAGAAAAATAACTGTTGTGCATGTTTTTAACCAGCATCCCTCTGGCAAGGCCATCAGTAAATAACGTAGTCCGAGACCATGCAGAGCAACAGCATATCGCTGCCCAGCAGAAAGCAGCTTTGCAGGTAGGTTATCTTCTCTCACAGGGAAGATGCCTATGCTATTCGAAACGTATAACATTAACATAACAACTTCATATTGTGAGTAGCAGACCAGTGTTTACCATTGCCTCATGCATGTTGGGTGTGTATTCCCCCCCCCCCCCCCTGTGTTTCAGCATGCCCATACTCACTCCTCTGGCTTCTTCATCACTCAAGACTCTTCCTTTGGAAACCTCATACTTCCTGTTCTGCCACGGCTGGATCCAGAGTAAAGGGAGTTCTATGGACAAGCCCACATTCTGTACATGGACTGAGTTGAGTTGTAAAACTGATCTCTTGGCTCAGGATTTTTCAGCTTCAGACTAAATAAGGGTCATAAAACTATTTTGGTTAATTGTGTGTTGACATTCAATTTCCAATTTTTGTATTCTAAAGTTTTAAATAAATTGTGTATAAGTACATGCATCCACAGTGGTCATTGCCTTGTTCATTCAAACTGAATGAGCAGTCTCTGAAATGTCATAGCCCATTAACCTTGATCAATAGAACAAGTCTTAAACAATATCTTCAAATTTACAAATAAATTCTGTATATATTTTGTAATTTAAAAAAGCTGTCAGCATGCCATCACCCTGACACAACCGGAGAAAACAAATCCAAAAACATTACAGATGTCCTGCCACATGAAGTTTTTAATGTTTTCCATTGCATTCCATAACACATTTTAGAACAGTGCTGTCATGGCAAAGAGAGAGTCCGGCATAGTCTGGACATCCATATTTGCTATAGTTACACACGTGTATAACGTGTATATTGAATAATACTTTGTTGTAGTAATGCACATTTTTTTAATCAATTTGCGCAGGCAATGTTGTCCGTAAATCACTTGATATAAATGCACTTAAGAAATTGGGCAAAAAGGCAAAGCATTTATAACAGTGCTATTTCAGTAAATACAAAAACATATAACACTTAACATGAAGACAAAGTACAAGTGGATTACACATAGTGTATACATCAGCCCTTCCAAGATCTTGCAAAATGTTGCACAATGTTTCTCAAACATTCCCAAAATTGCGATGATTTTGAGTGTTGTTGTTCAACTTCCTGCAGGAATCCCTAAAAATTGTGATCCAGCCAGGATCTTGTGAAAACTTTGCGGCCAAAAGTAACTGTATTTGTGGCGGGAATTCTCAAAAGTTGCGGTTGAAATTGCGCCCAATAATACAGATTCCATGTATTTGTTCTTTTTTTTTGTGGCAATAAGAGAAAACTGCAATCTGTAATTGTGCAAAATCCTTGCAATATACGTGAATTTGATGCAAAATCCTGGAGGGACTGATACATACTGCATATGCATTGTCACTAGTTAGCACCAAAATAGGATTCTTTCATTTATATGCTCAAGGAGTGCAACAACAACATGAAAGAGACTTCAAGGTACAGTATGCGATTCTGGCGAAAGGTTGATGATATTTGAGCTCAAGAGCCAATCAAATTACATCCGTCCCTCCAGGGCTCCCATAGCAAAGTGTTGATTGGCTGGAATAGCGTATGGCTCACTCTGAGCCACTTTGTTTGTTTCATATTTACAGAACCAGGACTGTATACGACCACTTGAGTTTTTTTGAGAGCACACACATAACAGACAGTTAGATGACCATGAGGAGCAATTCCCTGAATTTGACAGAAAGCGCACTGGATTAGAATTACGGACTGCGCCTTTCAATGTCAAATATGTCAATGGAGCATAACATTGTCGGAGGACAACAACATGGAAGATGACCAAGGCTAACCTAAGATTTTCTGCTTTCTCTCCCCTTGGACCTCATAAATCACAGTGCTTTCTGACCGCTGGTCAGTCTCCCCCTTTCAGGGCCGACTACATGGCATCGGCAGGGTCGAAGGATCCGGCAATGACGAAGTTAGTGGTGCCGGCATGGCTGCCCATGGACTGACCGCCCTGTTGGCTGAGGTTGTTGCAGATGAGCACCAGCTGATTGCTCTGGGCCTCAGACAGAGTGCTGCAGCTCTGGTACACGCTGAAGTTGGTCCTCCTCCCCGGGATGTTGCCCTTCTCGCACATGGTCTTCACCATCTTGGCCAGCTTGTTCTTGCCCAGCGCCTGGCAGTTGAACCAGTGCAGCGCAGCCAGGTTCACCACGGGCTTGATTGACAGGTAGAAGGGGGCGTCCTCGTACAGCATGGCTTGGGGCCTCCGCTGTGCGTACTCCTTGTAGTCCTGCACGGGGCAAGTCTGGGGGTTCTGCAGCGTGGCGTAGATGCGGCACTCGGTGCCTGAGCGCCGGGTCTTGTTATTGATATCGCTCAGATCCTGGTAGGTCCATTCCAGGCACTCGAGTCCCGACTCGGAGGAGATGAGCCGAATGTCGCCCCATTTCAGCGTGGAGCTGTGGAAACCTGTGCAGTGCCCAAATGCCTTGGTGTTGTTGAGCCACACCAAGTTGAGCAGCCCCTCGGGGTTGTACCGGCTCAGCAGACCCCTCTTCCTGAGCAGCAGCTCATCAGCCACTGTCAGCTTCATCGACTTGTGAGGTTTGTTGCCCTTCCCCTTGAATTTCAGCTCCAGCTGCTTCTGCTTCAGGGCCTCCTGTGACCGCCTGAACTCCTTGTCTCGTGTGATGCTGTAGTTGTAGCGCTGCTCCTTCAGGTAGCGCTCCAGGCCGCACTGGTAGTTGGCCAGGCTGTTGGGCTCGTACTCTGAGCCGTCCTTCTGTCGGGCATCCACGAAGAAGGAGGACAGATAGGCGTCCAACTCCTCGGGCGGGATGCAGTAGATCTCCCGGGTCTCTGTGGGATACTTGGAGATCAGGAAATCGCGGAAGTTGCGGAGGGCCGTCTGGGTGCTGCGGATGGTCTTCTCATTCTGCTCACGGTTAGCTTCTGAACGGTCCTCCATATCTGTGGAAAAAGAAAAAGATGCATTTTTCTCCTATGTAATGGTAGTAATAAAGTATTATGGTCACTCCTCTAAACAGATGGACAAAGTAACAGTATTTTGAAAAGGTTTTTTGGCCTAATGGGAGGGATGGCAAGAAGACTTTCCTATGACAAATCTGAGACACAATGATCAGTTGTAATGAAAACCACTCTGTCTGTGGGAACTACGATTCCAACACAGCACTATAGGAGACTCAAATTCGTCTACCTCAGTGTAATTTACAGCCTTATTTTGCCTTAAAAAAAGGCAATAATTAGTTTTGAGACCTGCTCGTTATTGCCGTTTGAAGATGATTATATGAAGAAACACATTAATGACAACACAGAGAGTTGGCATGGTTTCCAAATAAATGTTTTATTAGTGATATTTGATTTTTGTTTCTGAAATGATTCAGAGATTTACTGATGCAAATCACCACACACATGTCAAGTCACAGAAGTAATATCACAGGGGCCTCCAAGAAAAGAGAACTATATTATTCCACAAAAATCAACAAAAATGTTTCTGCATTATCTGGATCTTTTTAAAATTGTATTGACCATATCATAAATAGATACTGAGTAATTGTTCCCCGAATCAGAAACACTGCACCTGACAAACATACTAAGATGACACATAATTTCAGATATGAGTTGACAGGGAACAGGGCTTCACAGACAGATGTGTAATTTGCACGAAGGTGAGCTTCAAATATGATCTGAAAACCAAAGAGTTGTGGACACTGGAGTCAGCACTGGTTGAGGAAAGAGAAACTGCTGTAAGTTCTCAACAACATGGACCAACACAAGAAAACATCCAAATCAACCATTAGTGAGCACAACTATCATTCAAATGGTGTAAGTGTTCTGACATACGAGTGTTCTGCCTACAGTAGTTTATCAGTGACAGACAAAGGCTGGGAGAGAGAAGTTGACGAGCACATCTGGGAATGAGGTGATTAGGACAAAAGGCCAAAAGAAAAGAAAGAAAAAAGATAACACTCAGTCCCATCCATCACTGGGAGTGAAAAGGGTGTGATTGTTGGGGGGCGGCTGATCTAAAGGCCTCTCATTTGCTGACGATTGGCAGAAGCTCCCCCTTGGCTTTCATGGCTTTGATCTTGGCTTTGATGTTGTCGTCCATGGCCTGTCGGCAGCGGACGGCATAGCGAGCAAGCGTCTCCTCCTTCTCGTCCCACGGGGGCAGTGCGTGGAAGACCTCGGGGGCGGCCAGGCTGAGCTCGGCGATGGCCGCCGTGCGGGAGATGGTGTTGCGGTCCACGCCGATGCGGTCGAAGGCCACCTTCATGGAGACGCTGCGGCGGAACTCCTGCAGCGCTGCCATGTACCGCGCAATCACGCCCACCACGTTTTTCACTGCAGCAAGAGAATACACTCGTTAGCTTTAGTGCCTCACACACACACACTCCTTCAATGACTGTAGTGACTGGATCACTATATGGTTTCTCGCATATTTTTCCTAGTGTTTTTGTGAAAAAATGCCATGTTTTGAGAAAAAGCCATGTTTTAGAATCAGAATAAATAAATAAATAGATGACCAGTCTGACTAAGCGACAGATATTTATTTTGGTTGTGCTGTGGTGAACTTACTGCGCACTCGTGTGTTCTCCCCCTCTCTACATCTCTTGGAGATCTTGATCCTCTGTCTGTCCAGAGGGTGCAGCTCCACCTCCTCGAAAGAGTCAAAGAGGGCAGGGGACTCAAACTGCCCACCCTCCTCAGGGTAGGTGTTGATTAGCTGATGAGAGCTTCCTGGTTCCATCTGATTGGACGAATGAGCCCTCCTTTTTTCTATCAGATAACACGGTGAAGAATACACAACATGAACATACTACTACCTTGCAGAAATGAATGACTCAGCCCAAAGCACAGGAGTACACACAACCTAAGCCTCTATAGATATCCCTTTCTCCCAAAACAAACAAAAATATATAAAAAACGTTTCTTAGTTCTACTTCTCTACATAGTTCTACGTATTTATTTTATAGAACCAATTAAAGGTTCTTCATTGTTTTGCATGAAAGGTGCTATACAAATAAAGTTTATTCTTATTATATTATTGTTATTCTTATTCCCTGTACTGTACTACCTGTAAAATGCCTGTTTCATTTGCCTCCACAGAGAGCCCTCACCTGGTCGAAGCTGGTCCTGCAGGAAGTCACAGATGAGCTCAGCCTTCTTGGTGAGCTCCTGCTGCAGCAGCTCCTTGTCCTGCTTCAGGCTGGTGATGGTGTCACCCATCAGATCGATCTTGCTCTTCTCTGCCTGCAGCAGGGCTTTCAGTCGCTCAATCTCGTACAGGGCCGGAGACACTGTGCAAAAGAAGAGACATGCCACTTGTTAGGCAACGTGTGATTTTTATGTCAGCATTTTGAAAAAAGTAATTAAAGAATGCTGTAAAGACAGAGCGAACATGCCATGTATACAGAGGCATGGAGAAATGAACTTGTTTGTAAATTAAAACATTTCAAACCTATGGTAATGCACTGAAAATGGAAAAGAAAAGGCACCATCACAAAAAGGAAAAAGGAAGGAATTATTTTTGGAATTATTACTTCCTTGTGAAAACGTAACTGCAACTTGGAAACTATTGACCAGTGTAATGACAGGTTTCAAGCTCATCTGACCATTTGACAAATTCACATTTCCTAAATTCCCTGATCTAACATCATCTGGATATGACAGGGCCTCATTTAAATGAATTAAGAACATCTACACATACTGAGGCGGTGGCATATGTAAATATGCAGGCCCAGAAGATTCAGATTGGTAACTCGTTTTTTTCAGTTATTTTTTTTTTTAAAGAATGGAGCAAATAGTCACATAATATACAAATCTGATTTGTGTACAATACATGCATGCTTTATTATATGTCAATACAAATAAACTTTTTTGCTAATAACAAAAATAGCAAATTCAAAATAAATAACAATGCAATTTCACTAGACTACATCTAGTTTAAGCATGAGACCTAACTGCGTAGAACCGGTAAAACTTCTAAAATAGTTCCCACAAAACTCTAAAATGCAAGATGGTAGTAAATAAAAGTTGGTCAGGCCAAAAATACATTATACATATACATTTATCAAGGTAATTAGATCCAAGAGAGACTTAGACCCACCTGCTAACCTGCTACTACGGTGGTTTATGTTCCTTTCCCTGTCTTCAACTGCACAGTTGATCTTGGTTATTATGTAATTACTTTACTTTAACTAGCAAATAAATGTACTGGATGTATGTATGCATTTGAAGCATTGTGTTAACTGAATGTACATGATAATTCTGAATCAGCACCTACCTAGAAATGTATTGAAAACTAACTGTAATTCATTATGAGTAGTTTACTTGTCATGTTATGTATTTTATTCATCATTCCAATCTCAGTAGCACGGTAAGTAGTTTACGCCCTGTCCGTTACTGCACAAAAGTGAAAGAGAAACCTGAGGGGACCGATCTTAAAATCAGCGACAGTTTATACTCAGACATTTAGAGCACAATTTAGATTTTAAAAGTTGTTGACAACCATTCCCATCCAAGAGCTGAGTTGGTAACTCTCATTATGGTTAATCTTTCCGAAGGAACAAGTTAAGAGATTCAGTCTTGAAGAATTGAGACAGTCATTTAGATTTTTTTTTTTAATTCCCACATTAAATAACAAAAGAGTGATGATAAGCAAAATATCTTAGTTCAACATTCATGATGGAAATGTACGGGAATTAATCAAGCTTTATATACATTCATATGAAAATAAATACTACTTTACCTTTAACCGTACTGAAAATGAAACTGAAAAGAGATCTTAACATTTCCTACAATTAGTGAACATAGATGCCACCCCCTGTTGAGTTTCATTAAACCCAAAATCCTTTTAATGAAATCTCTTCATCTTCATGTCTCTCTGTTTGTTTTGTATTGTATTGTATTGTGTTGTAATGTATATTTTGTGTAAGCACACTGAGAGTCACTTTACCAAGTCAAATTCCTTGTTTGTGCAAACTTACTTGGCCAATAAAACCTGATTCTGATGTGACAATTGTGTTATTCACTACCTACTTCTGTTTGTTTGTTCATTTTGTCATTACTGTGGCGACAGTCACTAAAATCTTTTTACACATCCCACACGTTCCCTAATTTGGTTGTCCCTCTTGTTGCCGTTAATATATGGTCATCTGTGTCTTTTCTCTGTGTCAGTTCAAAAGTCATCAGGTGACTGCTGTAGGTAAGAAGGCCCCATCATGTAGTGCTCTGGGCTGAAGAAGGGTACTTGGCCTAGCCTTCGCCTTTGGCTCATCCTCATTCTGCACTTGTTGATGCAAGCTTTCTTCAGCTTGGAGGAGTCCACTGACGTCCAGCCATCCAGTGTAGAGCAACGGAGAACATACGCTGTGAATAAATAGTGTTGGTGAATGTGTGCAAGACTAGGCCTATATGCGAGTCACAACATCTTCCTGAAATAAATTACTTCAGATACATGACAAATGCAAAAAAGAGTCTGAACTACAAACATATCATTTATTGAATTACATACTGAGCCATTTTCCACTGAAGATGATTTTTTACCCAGTACAATCAACTAGTCCCTAGTTATACTCACTGATAATCCCGTCAACAATCCTTCTGTCCAAAACCTTCTTGCCGTTGGGCACTTTGCCCCTCTTCCCGAACGCCACGGCCCCTACGAGATCGTCCTCGCTGAAGAAGTGCTCGAAGAGCTGGTGGAACAGACGCATGCAGTCCTGCCTGGACTCCTGGTGCATGGCGGCCAGGCGCACCGTGGGCAGGTACACCTCCGAACCCGGGTAGAGCTCCTGCTGGCCCGGCCCGGGAGAACTGTGACCCACCTGCACCTGATCTTCAACCAGGGGGCTCTCCTCCTCAATCTGTTCCAGGGAGGGGGGAGGGTGGGGCGGGTGGTGTGGACGAGGAGGCCGTGTTACCCGCTGTTGGGTAGGCTCTTCCTCGCGGAAAGAGAGGATTTTACCAATGACCGTCTGCAGGCTTCTAAGAGTGCTGGGATCTGTGCAACAGAACAATCGTAGGTATTTCAGCCACGAAAAGAGAACACCACATGCTCTATCAGGTTCGGAGAGAAAAATTGTTAGATCACAGGAGCTATTTGATAGGTGAAATCAACCTGCTAAAACTATAACTGTAAGAAGAACATGGCTAGGATGTTGATTCTCTAGAGCCTTACTAATCAACTCCATTCTTGACAAAAATTGAAGAATAGGAAGGACCCCATAAAACTACTTCGCCATGAGAGAGGGATGACATCTCATCTCACCTATACTCGCAACAAATTCCTCGAGCTGCCATTTGCCTTGGAAAGACTGCTCATTAGTGGAGTTACATAAAAACGACATGGACCCCTCTGCTGTGCCTCTCGTTTTGGGCAAGTAACCCAAACAGCCTGCAATGAAAACAGGGTAGATTTAGAGGAATGCTTAGAAAACATTAATATTGAATGATTTGGTGAAATAACCAGTTTTTGTGGTAATTTTCTTTGTACACAAAGAACTTATAAGAGTTATAAGGATGAGCCTATTTGCAGGTGCAAATACAAAAGCCTCGATCTTCCCATTGCAGGAAAGCCATCTCATTGGCAACAGTATAAGCAAGTACTCAAATTGTGACTTTAATTGATGGAAATACTATTTTACAACACTTCTTGGAGCCCATTAATACACATGATATTAAATAGCAAAATACCTTCAGCAACCATTCAAGTCACTACGATTTAAATCCCAGAAATATATTTCACTGATTGGAAAGGCAAATGAAAACATAACATAATCAGGTGGGTATTATACTTTTTATTTTATAAAATTAAACCTAGTGAGGACAGAATTCTATGAGCACAGAAAACCTTATTACTCGTGTTACACCTTTCTTACACACATAATCTGTCAACCATGCTACCTGAGGCTATGTGCAACATGAAAGAAAAAAAGAAAAAGAAAAAAGGACAAACACATTCATAACTACAAGACTGTTTTACTAAGTACCAAATACAGGCAAACTAACCATTGTATAAAAAGGATGGCATCCCACTCTCTCCATATTCCATCTTCTTTCATGTTTGGCAGATCTGTAAGTGGGGATCATAAACTTGTTCATGCCTTGAAATCAATATATGGTGACCAAAACAGCTATTAAAAATATAAGCACAGAACTAGTCACTGAACTGGTCAACTGACTATTTTCAGTATTTACAGTCACTGGGCCAACTAACTGGCTAAGACAATTTTAAGATGTAATTTTAAGATAGCAGTCTAACTTGGCACACAAAGAGAACATTATAAAAAATAAAAATAAAAACACATGAAGAACTCACCTGCACTGTGATAGGTTATGATCGCGGTGAAAATCAAATATGGCCTCAAGTGTTCCCTTCTCAACTGAAACGCCAAAAAATATTTACAGTACATGACTGTGCGGTCTGACAAAAAGAAAGCAGTGATCTAGGCATAATTCCATGTTAATTGTCGTCACAGGAATAATCCACATATATTGCATTCAGCAAAAATAAATCTGATGATAAAAGTTCAAATATAATTTGCATATATTATATTCGATCATATTGTTTTATATTATATTGAGATGAAAGGGACAATGTGAACTGGAAGGGAATTTTGAATTGAAAGCAGAGGGCTTTACCATGAGCTAAACTGATGTTGCCTATTTCACAGACTTAAAAGAACATTTGTAGGAGAATGAATACATGCACCAAATTTCTTTTTTCAAACACATGAAACGACCAATCCATTCCAAAAATCAATTTTTTGTTGTTGTTGTGAGTTTTGTTGTCGTTTTGTTGTTGTTGTGTTTGGCTAAACTGGTTGAATGCATCTTCAGTCTTTTAAGAGGAGTAACCTGTGTGGCAGATCTGCCTTGATAACCTCATACAGCAAGGTTTGCATACATTTTGACCAGCACTGATGACAGAAGTGAACAGCTAACACATGTGAAACATGATTGGGCTGGTAAGACCAGTAGAGCAAGCCTAAATGGTGTGATAAAATACATAAAGTATAAACGCTAAATGCATGGTACCCTTTGTTAAAGGCTAATTAAACAGGTTTGATGGAATAGTACTGGATGCTGGTGTTGTTGTTGTTGAACTTTAAGACTGAATCAGAGACTGAATATGAGATCACTTTTAGACGAGTGAGTCAGTATAATTAAACAGATATCTTTGATAGGCTATCTAAATACATCATCTCACTTCATAAACCACAGTAGGCAACATTAAACCAACATGGCTGCATTTTGAGTGTGTGTGTGTGTGTGTGTGTGTGTGTGTGTGTGTGTGTGTACACGCATGCGTATGAGCGAGTGAGTGAGTGGGAGAGAGAGAGAGTGTGTGTGTGTGTGTGTGTGTGTGTGTTTGTGTGACTGTGTGTTAATTGAAAGTGACTACTCCCTCACGCCATCAAATCTGAACACAGCCTCATCTGGGTGATGTACCAAATGCTGCATCTCATTACTGCGCCGCCCCCTCCACCCCCCTCCGTCACTGACACTGACAGCACGGTTCTGGGCCTGCTTCACTGCCTCGACGATTGACAGCTCTCAACCCCTCTTCTGCCTCCACAGCCACCACCCCCTCCTCCATCAGCAGACAGGGCGATGGGGGTGGGAGGGTGGAGGTATGCGATGTCTGAGCACAGACAGGGGAGAAGATGAAGGAATGGAAGGGAACAGGAAGGGGGAGGGGGTCCGTCTTCAGCACTGCAGCATGATAAATCTAATATACAGTCCTGACGGCACGCCCCCGACCGCCACGTAAATGTTATTAAATGAATAAATCAGAACAAAGGCTGCCGTAGCTTGGAAGAAGGGACGGCAATATGAGAACTAATATGTACGCTGACCCGCCACATGCTGTGTGGTCCTGCTGTCCCTTACTACACCGCAACATGGGCAAACGCTCTATGGGACTCAGTGCCCTTTTGTGTGTGACATCCAAATTTGAACCTCTCCAGTGGGTCTGTTTTAAAATGTGAAATAGGTCATTGACATTCATATCATTCATATCATGTTTTCAACTGCTGAACAGCCTTACATGGTCCACTGCAAATGTCCTTGAACAAATAGGCCTAATTAATGGACTTGCTAATCACCTTGCTCGATTTGCATGAGATTAACATAAGTGGATTCCCTGTAGTTGGCATACTTTAGTCTGAAAAACAAGTCACAGGTCTAGCAAAGGCCCTTGGTATTTGTTGTTGTCAGTTTTTGAGAAATATGGTAAACAGACTGCCTCAACCAGCAATAAAATTGAAGTAGGTTAGAACACAATATCATGAAATAAAACAAAAAATATATATATTAGCAATGATCTTCTACAGTAATAATGTGTTTTTTTAAATAAAATAATAACTAAAAACATATATATATTTTTTTAAAACACTCATACTAACCTAAAGTCAGGAGCAAAAAAAATAGTTAGAGGAACGTGAGGAGAAATTCACTGAATTTGGCAAAAAGTCTACTCGATTATAATAGACGACACAACTCTGGTGGGTCTCATCACCAAGAACGATGAGACCCACTACAGGAAGGAGGTCAACCTTTTGACCACGTGGTGCAGAGACAACAACCTCCTGCTGAATGTCAGCAAAACAAAGGAGATTGTGGTTCACTTCAGGAAAAGCCACACTGAACACCCACCACTGACCATCGATGGTGCTGCTATGGAGCGTGTGAGCAGCACCAAATTCCTAGGGGTGCACATCAGTGAGGACCTCTCCTGGGCCACCAACTCTGCATCACTGGCGAAGAAAGCCCAGCGGCGCCTCTACTTCCTCCGCAAGCTCAAGCGAGTGAAAGCTCCCATACCCATCCTGAACGCATTCTACCGGGGCACCATTGAAAGCATCCTGTCCAGCTGCATCACTGTGTGGGGCAGTAGCTGTACTGAACACAGCAGGAAAGCACTGCAACGCATAGTGAACACAGCTGGTAAGATCATTGGTGCCCCACTCCCACTCCCTTCCCTGCAAGACATATACACCACCCGCCTCACCCGGAAAGCTACCTCGATTGCGAGTGACACCAGCCACCCCGCACACAGTCTGTTCAGCCTCCCACCCTCTGGAAGAAGGTATAGGAGCCTCCGTTGCCGCACCACCAGACTCAGAAATAGCTTCATACACCAAGCTGTCAGGAAGCTAAATTTTCTCCCCCCCCCCCCCCCTAAAAATCACTCAGGACTCTGCAACAAAACTGTCCCTTGCACTTTTATCACTTCACCACTTACTGTTATACTTGCACTGCCAATGTAACAAATACATCTCACAGGATGTCTTTTTGCTGCCTTTTTTTGCACTACCATAACCTCACTTTAAAGTAAACTTATGCTGCTGTACATGTATCTGTATGTTTATAACTATATCTATATGTATATCTATATGTCTTGTCTTATCTGTTGTTGTGCGTGTGCACTTTATATGTTTCACCGTGGGAGAGTGGGAAACGTTTTTTCGATTCCTTTGTATGTCTTAACATGCAAAGTAATTGACAATGAAGCTACTTTGACTTTGACTTGACTTTGAATAGAGGACTGTACCTTTAAAGTCAGGTCAAAGAACAAAAAGACTGAAAAAAAGAGGCGTAAGACTTTACCCGAGGCATCTGCTCTGGAGTCTGCATTTAAGGTCTGTGCTGCCATCAGGTCCAGGTCTGTGTTTATCGCTGTGCCCAGGTCTCCATAGGGCACCGAGGACTTGGCCAACTCA
Source organism: Clupea harengus (assembly GCF_900700415.2). Classification (NCBI taxonomy): domain Eukaryota; kingdom Metazoa; phylum Chordata; class Actinopteri; order Clupeiformes; family Clupeidae; genus Clupea; species Clupea harengus. Next base: position 17,485,263 of record NC_045163.1, on the reverse strand, counting down.
TCCCCCGGCATCCTGTCCAGAAGCTCACTCTTGCTGGGCAGGTGTAAGGCTCCGGCAGGGGCGCTCGAACTCTGACTGGGCGCTTTGCTCTGGGCACTGTGGAGAGGGGCACGCATGGGTCGGACCATGGACTGGGGGTGCGGGGAAGAGCTGCTGCCCGTGGGCAAGGGCGAGACCCCCAGGGAGTCTCCATCCATCGACGATGGTTTGTGGGACAGAGAGGAGAGGGACGAGGGACGCGTATGGGAGCTTGGCCGTGGCGACTGAGAGACGACTGTAGATGAGGGGCCTCCTTCGGAGCCCGCAGCTAGCTGGGCATTGGCCACTGTGTAGTAGTCCTCCGATGTCTCCTGCTTGATCTTCTTAATGGCGGGGTCCCCGGCACGCTCCTCTGCCGCTCCTACCCCGGGGATTGTCCTCTTGCGAAGTGGCGCATGCTGCTGGTGGGGCTCGGAGTCACCATCCTCGTCCGTGGCGGACGACTCGCAGACGATGTCGAACAGGCTGCTGTTATACTCCTCCACATTGTCGTCCGCCTCCGAGGGCTCGCTGCAGTTAGAGAAGTCACATGAGTCGCCCGCCTGTCCGCAATTCCCCTTCCCCTTGCTGGCATGCTCCAGAAATCGCTCCCTCTGGCTGCCTGAGCCACCTGTGGTGCCCTGCATAAGGTTCTCCGCATTGATGCTCCGGCTGTTCGGGTAACAGACTCGCTCCTTCTGGCTGCTCTTACAGGTGGCAGTCAGTGGCCAGTGGTAGGCGTGGCCTGCGCTGCAACCCCAGAGCGCGGTGAGGTTGCCGTGGGCACCCTCGGTAAGCAGGTGCTTGAGACTGGGGATGAGCGTGCAGATGGTTCCATGGCTGTGTGCCCACTTGACCAGCTTGGCCAGGTTGTCCGACGAGGTGTGCAAACAGTCTTCCATGTTGAGCTGCCTCCCCTAATAAAAGGACACCTCAGAGTTGACAATGATTCACGTAGTGCTTATAACGAGTAACAAAAATAAGTTATCAAATAAGTGATAAAATGAAATAGGTAGTAAATCAAGTTTTTATAGTCACGATGGTTACTCGCAATAATGGCAACTGACCCCGAATCACATAGTTCGGTAACAACCTACGCAACAGCGTAGGTTTATAACCTTATGTTATAACCACAGCAAAAGACCTATACAGGTTAAAGCCGTTCAAAGTTGATCGTATGTGGCCATTTGGCCTATATCAAAAAGTAACGCTCAGTACATATTGGCTAAAAACTATTTAGTTGGCTATAAATTGGCAAAGTTGGCCAACGTAACGGTAAATATCGATTAGCGTCGTTCCCTGCTCGCGACTGTTAACATTTGCATTGTCACAATGCAAGCTATTCGCAAGCTACAAGGTCCATTATTAATTTGGTAAGCTGTTATCAACATACGGGAGAAGTATTGGATGTAAACAAGGTGTAGCATAGTGGGATGGTCAACTGAAAGAAATGTTAATAAATTACCCAGGCATTAGCATCTGAAGCTAGCTGTCGATGTCCCGAACAGACGTATGCATTCGGCTGGTGACAAGCCATCATATTGGAACAAAGACATCAAGAGCAAAACATTTGGCCATACCTTAGTGTAGGAGAATCCTCTTGGCGTTATAACCACTCACATGTAGAAGGTTAACGTTCCGGCCTCAGAGGGTCTCATGTGCGACTCTTCTCCATTAAAGTAAATATATGTTGTCGCGCATATAGATGTTTTTTTTAACACAATAAAATGAACCTCGCACCTGCGCACTTGGGTACTTCCGCGTAGACAGGAAACGCGTAATAAGTCACTTGTCTGTCAGCTGGTGTGATTACAATAATACTTTGAGTTTAACTGTTCTTGCATTGGCCAAAAAAAATGTATAGGCTAATAATATTATAGGTACCAAATTGGTGAGTTAGTTTTACTGATATTTTACTTGAATTAAAAGTCTTCCCAAGCAATCGCTTCACTAAATATTTGTAGAGAATCAGATATTTCCGCAGGCGAATCTTAATTTACTTGTTTATTTTATTTCTATTTTGTTACGTTCATATTTCATTGAAATAGTTTTAACATATTTTTGATTTCAATGAATTCACAGATAACAGATGTATTTGTAAAAACACTAAATAATAATACCATTATATTTACAAATTACAAAGGAGTGCATTTTACTTCCATGCACAATAACTAATATTGACACTTCTTGATTTTGAATATAAACTCCCAAACATATTAAATTAGCAGCATCTTAGCAGTATGTTTATTAGAAAAAAAAACGGAACAATTTGTCAACACACATTGAGAGAGAGACGTGCAAATCCGTTAAGGCATTTCATTGTATTTACAGTCTGGGTTTCATCAAGCCCATCATTTTCTCCATTTTAAGGGCGAGAGTCATATCCCCCTTGATCTTCAGTTTTCCTGACATGAAGGCCATTGTTGGTTTCATTTTTCCTGTTGAGGTAGAGAATGTAACTGGTAAACCTATTTTATTAACACATGCCATGTATTTTTCCAACACTTCGCAACCTATTAAAAAATATATATCAACAACCTCAGCAGCTTGGGTAGTCGACAGGTTAAACATGTTTTGATTGTTCCTCTTAAATTGATGCTGGTAGAAGTTAAACAACATTTTTCTCTGCCTCACCTGTAAACATCTTGATGAAGTCTGCACTGTCCATGCTCATAACGACATCTGCTTTGACTGGCGGCTCCCCGCTACCTGCACTTCCTACATCGCTCTTCAGGTCAATGTACCAAATTCCAGGATGCTCCCCTGAAAACCAATACAGAATGCCATTCAATGCTGTCCATCCCTAATGGACATGCTAAAATCATTCCACAGGTCTAAACACTCAACTTTCAGTGACACCGTGACAAATACATTGAGGAGAATACAACTTGTCTTAACTGTATATTGAGCAGGATGTAAAGACAACACACCCACACACACAGAGCATGTATGCTGAACTTAAAAAATACCTGAAAGGTCAAATTTGTATACTCCTTTAGTGCTCTTGACCACATCTGGACTGATGATTCCCTTGATGGCCTTGAAGGTGTCTGCAATAGGACTACCGACTACAGCATCTCCACTGGCACTCCCAGTCTTGAAAGCAGGAGTAGCACCTACACATGCAGTTTTGATTCTGTGAGTACATCTCCATTTTTACATGTCAAAGAGTCTAGCACTTTGCACAGTCCTCCACCTCTAAAAGGTTCTGCGCCACACATTAACCTGGTCAAAAATCATCAAATGTAAATGACCCAACATATTAAGTAGAATGTGGCCCAGGGCCATACAATGCCTTGGTTACTTCCTCCTTTGCATGTGAAACAAAACAAGAGTGGCAGTACGGATTATCCATTATTTCTAACCATGATCCTCCATGTGCTTCACCAGATTCTCAGGCTCTTCATCCAGGAAGAAGTCAGGCAGCAGAGGATGACCTGGTAAAAACATAAAATGGTTATGACACGCCCTCCTTTACAGAGCCGGGGTGTTCTGTATCACAGGCCATTCAAGTCCATAACTGCAGTCTGTTCTCACACTATGATCTTAGAAGTATTATATGCTGTAATGAACAGTAAGTTCAGTTTGATAACTATACAGTACTGCATGAGATTGTGAAGATGGAAGTCTTACACACTAACCTGGCACAACTGCATATGTTTCAAAGTCCTTGATCCCCGCCTTCTTCAGAATGTCCTCGTCGATGACAAAGTTCCCCGTGAAGCTGGTGGGCTGGTTGAAAATTTCGTAGGCTGCATCAGCCATGATCTCCACCTTCCTGCACTGGTTCCCTATTTCTGAGCCTCCCAGCATGTCCATAGCTGCAGTCTGGATGGCTGGAAAAGAGCATAGGGACATTCAGAATTAAATACCACATTTAAAATGACTATAAGATCAGTGCAAGATAACAATATCAGATAAATGGAATGTTTTCTGAAATGCATTGCATGTTTTTTTGCATAGAAGTAACACCCACATCATATGTGTGAATGTATGTATATATGTGTCTATATAATATGGGTCTATTTTCAAGAATGAAACATTCTCACATAATGTGAGAGTAAGCTATGGCACTCTAAAAAAAAACCAGCAATGCTGAAAATGCTCATTAACTAATGATCAACGTACCTGTCTTAGGCCATAAGGCATTAACGGCAATGGATCCTCTGAATTCTTCCGCCATTCCAAGCACACACATGGACATTCCATATTTGGCCATTGTGTATGCTAAATTGTGTGCAACAAGACGGACACATAATTACTTACACGCATGTAAACGGTCAAATGCATTATTTTGGTTTAATAAACTACTTCAGTCCTACCAGTGTGGTTTTTGAACCAGATGGGGTTAAGGTTTAGTGGAGGACTGAGATTTAGGATGTGAGGATTTTTACTCTTCAGAAGGTGTGGGATACACAGTTTTGACCTGATAGAGGGAAAAGAAAAACAAACATAAAAATGCTTTTGTCTGTGAGCAGGAGCCTTCTTACTCCTTTTTTTAGAACAACTACCGACATTTACAAAAGGGAACTGAAAATGGAGCAGTGAAATAAGGCCATAGACCACTGTGAAGGGCACCACTCTTACACAGCACCCCTAGAGCTCTGGCCTTGTTCACCTCCACCACCTAGCTCAAGGGCAATGAGTATAGTAATGAATATTACTATGCTTGTACAAGAGCATGTGTGTGTGTTTGTGTGTGTATGTAGTAAAAAAGTAATTAAGGGATGAAATAGTAGTACAGTTCTATATTTGGAAAGCATGATTATTGTTTCAGGATGCGGTGATGACATCTACTGGACAATACATCAAACTACAACCTTACAGAAACAATGCTGTAAAAATAATGTGAGAGTAGCTTGGACCGTGGGTACACTTTGTTTTCAAATTTGTATTCTGCTTTTTAGGTTACCGAATCTGAAGAATTAAACATTTCTAATATCTCATCATCCTGCTCTGTAATGCTTACGTGAGGTAGGTTCCTCTAAGGTTAACACCCATCATAAGGTCCACTTTCTTCATGGAGGTCTCCAAAGTACCGGTCAGGTTGATTGCACTGGCGTTGTTCACAAGAATGTCAATTCCTGTAAAAATCCACAACAGAAGGGGGGAAACCATCAGTGTGGACAGGAAGACATGTTTATATGGGTTTTGGTGTTTGGTGTGTTGTGTTGATAACCTTCACAAGTTTTGTGATAGTCTTGTAAAGTTGACCACTAGGGGTGTAAAAAACAAAACGATACGTATCGATATCCGTTTTTAGCGTGTAAGATACGACTACATCGATGCGTGAAGTCCCGTATCGGTATTAAAATGGCATAAACCGGTCTTTGCCCCGATTTAAAATGTATGAACCGGTTCACAAGCGTTTCACAAGCGTTTGTCTTTGCTACACAAAACACTGGCTGACCTGTTGCATTTGATCTCAGTCAGAACAATGACAGCCTGTCATTGGCCAAAGCCCGCATAGCATAAACCAATCAGGCTGTATTCTCACAAATAACGCCAAGACCTTGAGAGAATGACAGATTACAACTCCCATTCATTTCAACAGCCAATGCTATGCTAGTTACGCTATTCATTTCAATGGCCAATGCTATGCTAGCTACTTCAGCCAAGGAAGATACATCGTTGTTGATTGCGTGATTCTATAGACATCCTCGGATTTAAATAATTATAATAATAATCAATAGGAGAATATTTGTATCATTAACAATTATGTTTAACATTTATAGTCATGATTCATCGTGATGTCCTAACATAAATAAAAGCATGAACACTGGAAATGGCAGTGAATAAATAAATAACCACTAAACTCAATCACGTGGATATAGCCATAGTGGAATAGAATGGACATATCTACATTCTGTAACAGTACCTCCACCTCTGCCCTGGTGAAATTAGGTCTGGGTTTACCGGTGCTTGCTTTGAAATTATTTTGATCAGTCTCTGAAGTTGCTTTCGCGTTGCCTGTGGAGTGTGCGCACTGCACACGTTGCAATAGCATGCCCTTATAAGGAGCTGGCGGGGCGTTTCTGTATGCAAGTTCAGGTGCATGAGAAAGCGCGTTCAATTAGGAACACATTTCCAGGCGTTCATGAATCCAGCTGAGATCTTTTCTGAAGTCTTTCGAGGTTGGTAAGAAGATATTTAATAAGACAAGTAAGAAAATGTTTCGAGAATGAGGTCCATTGTTTCCTCACAACTCAGTGTTTCCAATTATTGAACTGCATCGAATCACATCGAATTGAACTGAATCGTTTTTTATCAACATGCATCTTTTCTTGTATCGTATCATGCCCATGTATCGAGATACGAATCGGATCGTCTTTGTCATGAGAGATTTATACCCCTATTGACCACCCAATATCAAGTAGGTTACACTAGTGATGATAGTGTGTGAAATATGACATAGTATTATGTGACTCACCTCCAAACTTCTCCACAGCTTTTGCCACTGCATCATTAATCTGATTTTCATCTCGTACGTCTACGATACAGGGCAAGGCTTTCCCTCCAATTGCCTCAACTATAAGAAAAAATAAATAAACATTACTTCCACCAGCCAATTTGGGGCATCAACATAATTAATGATAACTACATCTTCCCCAGAGGTTCTCTTAATTAACAACTTCTACAAAGGTAAAGGTCGGGTATTTAGCAGAAAACCTGCAGCGATCGGGAATCAAACGCCAGTCAACCACAGTCAAAACGATAACCACTGCACCACTACAACTGTACAAAACTTACAAGGCAGATAAGTATGGGTTGTTAGTCCAACAAAAAAGACCAGGCCAAACTGTCTTATCAAAAAAGCTATATTATAAGACAAGCTTTTGAAATTTTACTTTTGTTAAACTGTCTATATAAAACTGTACATCTTGATTCCTCTCCCCCCAATTTCTTTGAAAAAGCACGATCTTTTTTTTATTTAATACAACTCATATGAATAACATAATACTCAATGAAAACCAAAACTTCAACAAAGCCTTCATCTTTTGTAATATTCAAGGTCATTGTTCTGACACTGGAGGACATACTTTCTTCAGCGGCTGTGTAGATGGTCCCTGGGAGTTTTGGGTGGGCCTGTGCAGTTTTGGCAGCGATGACAACATTGGCACCATCCTTGGCAGCTTTAAGGGCAATCGCTTTCCCGATGCCTCTGCTTGCCCCTGTGATGAACAAGGTGCAACCAGCCAACTTTCTGAAAGCAAAACAACTGTACTGCTCAGTCTCTGCTCTTCATTGGAAATTGTATTACACAGAAACTTTTGCAGATTAGGTGTGCATAAAACCTTCTGAAAAAAACTTAACTACTAAAACTACTTAGTATCAGTAAGTCATTAAAGGATTACATATATTCAAGTTATAATGGAGTACCAACATCTCAGGACAACTTCTTTGTTCCAACTTCAGAAATGGACGTCACTTGAACGCTTTATTAGCTAGGTTTCGATTAATCTGACACTAGGTTACTGCTTCATATTTAACTGTAAAATTAACGTGTAATACATTGTACAATAGGAACAATGCAAATTTGACCTCAAAGAGGTTGAACATCTGGGTGAAAGGTCAATAGTCGCTTGCCTTAATCACGTTAGAGCTATGTTTATTTAATGTCCAGTCGCATTACTTGACCCATGGTTACAAGTGGTATCAATGCTCTATCACTTAATAGTTAAGCAAGAAGCAAAGCTACACTGTAATTAGATACCATATTAACCGTATTAGCTAGCTAGCTAGCTAAACAACTAGTCCAATGTTTGCTGAATTCAAAACCAATGACAGAAGTTAGTTAAATTGTAGCTCCTTATTTATACTCTTAAATTGGTTAAGTACTCACACCATATCTAACCTACAACACAATACGTTTACGCGTTGTCAATATTATCTGTCAAAGTTGAGAACTCCCTAGCTAACGAACTCCGATAGAACTCTTTTCAGCTGTCAATGTAGCTAAACAGGTTAGCATACAACTCGATAGCCTTGCGGATTAAACTTTGTATACAAGTTCAAACGAATGCAATGACTTAACTGTCAGTTTTATAACACAGACATGATGTTGGCTTACTTAAGGAACTACACGTCTTTTTGACTAACACTACGCAAGTGCATATTGCCTAGCTAATTGGCATGAAGGACATCTAGACTGTAGATATGCTGGCCTGCAATAACTAGCTAGCCAACCAACTGATTTAACAATTAACATTAGCTTGCTAGCTTCAAACAACTTTAACAATTCGCTAGTCGCTTGCTAGCTTTCGAAAATACTAACTCACCCTGTATTTTGCAGCATTGTGTTGGATCTTCAGTAGAGGTGAGACTAGTCAAGGCAGCGACTGTGATATAATGAATGACAGTGGTGGCAAGCAACTTTAGCGTATTCAACACAACAGCCGACAGCCTTGCCCTTTAGCCTACAAAGACCCACCAGGACCAAGAAGTGACACTCGCCGCTGGTTATGAAAGCAGCGGCCACAATATTGTGTTTCGCAAGCTCATTGTTGTTTCTTTATGGTTAATTTGTATCTGTAATCTTCCAGTATTTCTACCCGTCATTACATTGAATCTATTTGTGTAGGCTAACATGCGTGACAGGTATTTTTCCAGAATCGGCATACTTTCATGAACAGAAACGTTATTCAACATAATACTCAAAACTTATTTTTAATTATGTATCTCATTATCGTGTTTTATCGTAATGATATTTTGTTTTTATCAGAGTAGGCTACATCCTTTCCCGCTGTAAAAGCATGCAATGCATGGACTACTTTACAATGAGGTAGACTATCTTGAATGAAGTATCATCTTGTCCCTGTATCAATTTTTAAAACGAGTAGCTATCTATGACAGCAGTTATGATGCAGGCCAATTACGATCATAGTATGCAAACAAATGCGACTAAACATCTGAAACCATTATGACTGTTCATTTTAGGTCTCTATGGTTTTAGCATCTTCGAACAGCAGGCAGTGGCATTGTAGACCTATTGACTATAATCTATTCAACAACTTAAAGCTGTTTCGTTAACAAAGATTTTACAGGAATGCATTGGTCCTTTAGATCAATGTTGCCTCGGCATAAATATTGAAAGTTAGGCTAGTTTGATCTGCATTTGGTAGCATTGTTCAACTCCGCTTCAGTAGGCTATCTTGTGTGGCATAGGCATGACGCTTATTTTAGCCTAGGTCTAGTTTTTGTCTCTATAGGCTGCGCTACCCCAAGTAAGGTTCAATACATTCAAATATCCTCAAAACAAAACAGGCCGATTTCAAAGAAACATAACAGGCCTGTTACCATTCTTAAACGACATTAATGTTACTTTATGATGTTTTCATATTTCACATTTGACTTTGGTATGGACATAATGCACTTTGGTATGGTGTTAGGTGCATTATCATTGTGTACCGTTGTGGAGGCTCATATAAGCTATTCAATATTCAATACCATGTCAAAGTTAATTATTCAATCGGGTATCAGTGTATTTAGGCACGAGGGTGGCTGCCTGCATAACTCCGATTAAGGCAGGAAACACACATTGCAAGTGTTTACAATGTGTACGGTAAAACAGGTTTGTCTGGAGCAACAAGTTTGCACATGTTGTAGGCGCAGAGATAACATCTAAACAAAGCAAACTCTTCTCTGACACTGCAAATAACACCGTTGTAACATCAGGGTACAGTTACGTTTTGTATAAGCACTTGGCTGAATAGGCATATAACTGTGGTTTAAGGTGTATCCTTACTCAAAACTTAGCCTACCAGAAACAACTGCTTGCATATCATATCGCATTTTTATTACAGCCTACTGCGGCTCCGTGTGATATCTGAAAATCACAGACCAATACATAGCCCATATACAGTCGCAACTCGGACCCCATTGTTTGGTGCGTCTTTAAGTCATGCTTTGTATCCAGCCATTCTGATCCTTTAAGTTAATTCATTACTTAATTAATTCTACCCACTGACGAAGATTAGGCCAATTAACCCGTGTACAACAGTCATACATTATGTCACACAAATCCAACATAGCCTAATTAATGGATCTGACAGTGTTGTTGATATCTTATATGTTTTGCGCCTTTGAACACGTGGTTGCACACATCCAGTACCGATGCATATCTCATTTTACGTTTTGCAATTCTTCAAAGGTGTGTCTTTCTGGTAGGGGAGGCCATTTTGTATGGTGAGACGTCTGTACATGCCTGTGTACTGTGTGTTCACGTCAGGAGCAGGAAGTGTGCCTTTGTGCCTATGAGAGTGAAATTGTGCTGGAGACTCGAGCTGTTGTAACAACACCCGAACCGATTTCTTCATTTTCCTGAGCCAACACTATCGTTTCATTTCGCCACCGTTTCCTCTGTGCAATGGATGGGTATGTGACTTATTTTATTTGTATACCTCTGTTAGCTTCTTAAACGCGTGTCGTGTGACTGATTAACATTAGACATTATGCTGGTTTTAAGTGTGCTTATTATGGGGGGCGGTAATAATGGCTCACCATGAAACAGAATGAATAGCTCACAGTGGAGAGCAACACTTCAACTGTTTCTGCCCTGCCGCTGCTCGTTTTTGAGATTCGAAAAATGCTTGTTTTATTTGAATACACTAAACTACTTGTTAGCCTATGTCTTTCGCTGTTAAAGGCCAGTATTTAGACATTTTTAAGCATGTCTAGACCTTCATTTTGCACGGATCTCCTCTGGCTAAGGATGAATGTTTGTAATTAAAGTTGGTTCAAGGAAGTGATTCTAGAAAGACATTTCAAAGTCAATAGTTATAGGACTTCATTTTTATTAATGCAGCAAATATATGTATGGTCCTTGTTATGCATTTGAATTAATGAATTACCAACAATAGGCAATAATGGTCCATTTAAAGCACAACGTTACCTTCTTGTGCTGCCATTTTAAGATCATTAATGGGCGTTTCTATTAAAACCTTTTGCTTACGAAAAGAATGCTCGCAAAAAGCCTAAACCTGTGTAACCCTAGTTATTCGACAAAGTAGCCTACAGCAAGAACTTCTGTAGGAAACTGTGTGCCACGATTCATTTCCTCAATTGTTAGATTTATTGTACGATTGTGGAACTGGATCATTGTTTACAACTCGTGTGCGTGGGAAGAGCGGAGGGATGGTGGGCGGGGGGCTGCTTCAGTTTGCACATGAGAGGTAGTCTACAAGTAAATTCAAACGTTTTATCGCTTTTCATTAACGATCGAGATGAGTTGATACAGCTTCCTGAAATTGTTGGTTTGTAAAAGTCTCTGCAAGCGCGGTCGAAAGTGCATGTAATGGCGTAGATCGTCGAGTTAAAGGTAGTGAAGGCAGGAAGGACCGCAAGCAGCCCCGATGTCAAATTGCAGTAGTTTTGAATGAAGTTGGACGTGTTATTGATAATGTCAACAACACATCACCGTTTGTATATGGTGATCGGGGGAATTATTCCCGAAAAAATGTCACGGTAATTAGCAAACTTGAGTATTGTGTCACGCTGGTCTTACAGAACAAAAGACAGTATAACAGCCCCCTTTGCCATGGTCCATCGCTGACCTTTTCGATTGTCCACGTTTAAAGTGGGCTACATGTTGCAAGCACCTACCTGTCGACGGACATTGATGCTACACATAGGCTATAGTAACCTAAATTATGCAACACATAAACAAGGCGTAATTGAACATAAGGAGTAGGCTAGGAGCGGGAATGAAAGCTGTAGATGTGCGAGGCTGTGCTTTGCCCCAGGGGATTTCCATGTCAGCCAACCTCACATGGACACTAGCAGACTGGCGTATGTGTAATAATCAGCTTTGGGAAGAATTAGCTTTCTTTGTGGTGCGTTTAAATAAGCGACATTTAACTGAAACTTCGAGGTATCAGACTTGGGTGGCTGGAGAGAATAAATTAGAATACCGTACTGAAACATAGGCGACTGCGGACACTGTATCATGGGGAAGGCCTGCAAAGCTTCAAAGTTATTGGACATTTTTATAATCTTGTAGCTCTTGACAGATCAAATTTTATAGAGGATAAAAATAACCACAGAGACATATTTAGTCATGTGGAGGAGTCTTACAGCGCATTCAGAAAGTAGGCAGACCCCTTCATGCAGCCTTATGCTGAAATAATTTAAATGAATTGTGCCCCCTCATCAATCTACACTCAATACCCTGTAAAGACAAAGCAAAAACAGAATTTTAGATTTTTGTATTTAAAAGGAAAAACTGAAATATCGCATTGCCTTTTGAAGTATTCAGACCCTTTGTTATGACACTTGAAATTTAGCTCAGGTGCCTCCCATTTCTCTCGATCATCTTTGAGATGTTTCTACACCTTGATTGGAGTCCACTTGTGGTAAATTCAATTGATTAGACATGATTTGGAAAGGCACTCACCTGTCTTTATAAGGTCTCACAGCTGATAATGCATATCAGAGCAAAAACAGGCCATGATGTCGAAGGAACTTCCTGCAGTGTTGAGGCACAGATCTGGAGAAGGCTAAAAAAATTATCTGTGGCATTGAAGGTTCTGAGGAGCACAGTGGCCATCATAATTCTTAAATGAAAGAAGTTTGGAACAACCAAGACTCTTTCTAGACAGACACAGGAAAGTCCACTTGGACTAAAATAGTACCTAAAGGACTCTCAGGACTGTGAGGAACAAGATTCTGGTCTGATGATGCCAAGATTGAACCTGCAAATTGCAGAGATAACGAAAACCTGGTCCAGAGCACTCGGGACCTCGGACTAGGCTGAAGGCTCACCTTCCAAAAAGACAATGGCCCTAAGCACACAGCAAAGAAAATGCAGGAGTGACTTTGGGACAACTCTGTAAAACGTCTTGAGTGGCTCAGCCAGAGGCCTGACTTAAACTCAATTGAACATCTCTGGAGAGACCTGAAAATGGTTGTCCACAAACAGTCCCCATACAAACTGACTGAGCGTGAAAGGATCTGCAATGAGGAATGACAGAAAATCCCCAAAGCAGGTGTGCTTTGAGACTTGACTTGAGGCTGTAATCGCTACCAAAGGTGTGCTTCAACTAAATATTGGGTAAAGGGTCTGAATACCTATTTCAGTGTGATGTTTCAGTTTTTCCTCTTTAATAAATTTGCAAAAAATTCTAAAATCCTGTTTTCACTTTGTCTTTATGGGGTATTGGGTGTAGATTAATAATTAATTTAAAAACATTTTAGTAAGGCTTCAACCTAACAAAATGTGGAAGTGAAGGGGTCTGCTTTCTGAATGCACTGTACACGAAACAAATAATTTGTTCCAGTGCATTTTCTTTTTTAAATGATCAGTTAGTGGACCAAGTATACTCATAACATGATCTGTAGAGTATGTGTAGCAACCAAATGCTATGAATGTTCTATAGGTCTTTTATGTGGTGGCCATAGGGTTGGGCTGCATTTCCAAAACAATGCATACCTATCAACCTAATGCAACAGAAACCTCCATAAAATTGTACCTTTGTGTGAGAGTTTGGAGCTATTAGCCTGACTTGTTATGCCAGTCTGAGCCAGGACAGTATCTTAGCCAGGGGTGAGTGGGTCGTATCACATGTTTGCAGAACTCACCAGCAAGCCGCCATGTCTGTTTAGGAAAAGCGAGCACATCAGGCAACATTTGTCTTGTTATTCTTAACTTGGTAGCGTGCTCGAGAACATACATATGGTATTCCTGCTATTAATTTGTAATTAAGTATAACGTGTTCTCTCTTTGCTCGGAATACTGTGGACATAATAGATGTCCGACAGACACTCTACACAACCCCAGAACCAACTTTGCTAGCATTGCTAAGATATTGAAACCCAGTACTAGTCATCTGTCTTGAAATGCATACTATATATTTTTTTGCTGAATTTGACATTTAAACAGACTGTCGAGTGGCCACAGGCCACAAGCCTTGTGTGTGTATATGTATGTGTGTGTGTTTCTCTTCCTCAAATCCAGTGGTAAGCCAAGTCTGTAGGTGGGTTTCCACTGCAGTTTTGCGCAACATTAAAGCGATAGTTTCCAGTCAGTGATGTTATGCGATTTAAAAGTGAGTTTTCTCCTCTCGTGATAGTCATTCCAGTTAGGCATGACAACAGACCTCCAAGATCTGATAAGCTTTGGCACTTTAATTTTGATTGCATCCACTAATAGCCGTGGTAGTGATTCATCAAAGGCGACAAGATCGAGGGCATGTGATGCACACAATGATGATTTAAAGGCAAACCCCTTTTACATGCCAGCAGCCACGTATCAGAAACTTCTTAGAGATCATTGTGCAAATTGGTCCTTATAAATATTTGCATTTTGTTATTGCTTGTTATCTAGAGTAATTTAATAGCACTAATTTCTTTATGTGCTTTATTTATTTACTTTAACCAACTGTAAGAATCCTTCTGTCTCATTGTCAGACTACATGAACTGCGCCATGTTTTTGAATGTGTAGTGTCATGTGGAAATTCCGTAAATATTGTTTTGTCGATTCATCTGAAAAACCACCTTATGGGAGCATTTACACTTTTTTGCGATATTTGAGAGATTTTTTTTTTAACTACTTGCTTTTTAGTTTGCAATTTCAAATTGTGCATTAAGCAGGTTAATGGAAATGCGCCTTGGATGTCTCGGCTCTTATCGTTTTTTTGAAACACTGAAACACTGAGATGTCTACACATGTGACTAATGAGACTTGCAAAACAACCGGCCTCTTTATTATTTATGTTCACAAATGAGAGCATGTCGTTTTTTAAATAGCACAACTCAGCCCAAAGAAAAATAGAGCTGCCTTGTCTCCAGTTGAAACTAAATTGGTGGGTTTTTCTTTTCAGAATCGTCAACGCTCTCATATCTCTCTTCATCACAATCCACTGGGCTCTTGTTAATTACATGACCGAGATTGAGCTTCGCAAAGAGCTTTTTTTAATGGCACTTGAAGGCAATTTTTTTCTTTGAATTTGACTAGAGAAAGGGAGGAAATGTATATTGCCTGTTAGAAACAGAGCTGTGATAGGTTGGTTGCTGTGCCATCGTGAAATGATGTAGGCCTCTGTTGTCTTAACAAAAGACAAGAGGTGAGCTCACAGGGCGTTCTTGGAGGTTTTCTTTCTCCATTATAAGGCCAGTGGGGATTGCCCACTAATAAGGGGATAAGTACATTCCTGGGTGGGGGGGGGGGGTCAGAGGCTAGGGGCTTGAGGGAACAGAGTTTGTGTGCGTGTGTGTGTGTGTTGGAGGGGAGGGGGTCCCTCTGATTTCCTATCCTGTTGGTCCATGAGGAATTACATCATTTAAACAGATAGACCCCCCCACCCCACACACAGACACACATATTGCCATCACCAACAACACTTCTTCACTTCATTCGCTGCAAGGTTCTCTGTATCCATCGTGCTTCCTTTTTCTTCTGTCTTGCCATCTCGTATCATCTCATGTGCCAGCTACTGCTGTCTGTGTGGCATGACACAGACTCTCCGTTTTCTCTCCGTCTGCCTCAGGGGTAGCCATCGTGTGGAGGCTGCTTTGAAATCAAGACAACTTGCACTCAAATGTCTCACCTTACAAAGATGGAGACAGTGGAATACGTAGTGTGGTTAAATGTTGATTAGGTTGGTTTGTGGCATTGCTGCAAATTGCAGTTGAAGGTGAGCCAACCAGGTTTGCAAATTACAATCAATAATTGTTTTTTTTTCTGGTTCATGATGACTGAAAAGACTACAAAGCTAACAGTATACATGCTGTTCTTGATTCGGATTAAAATGACAAAATATTTATTTAATGTGCTTAAAAATGTAACTTAATATGGACACGAGTCCTCAACAATGTGTCTATGCCAGACTCACTGAACAGCCTCGTTCGGATTACACAGATATTCCCCTCTAAAGTTTCAGAGTTAGCCTTGGTCTTTATCCAATCAAACCCAAATCAGGGATTGGCCGTCTGGGATGTCTGTGAACTGCTTGAAGGAAGGGAGATGGGCAGAGTGGTTTGTCCCAAAAACTCTTTGCAGCAGCTTTGTTTGCATATTGCACTGTGATGGAACCTGTAACCTCAATCACATGAGGCTGGCCTGCTAAGGAAGCTAAGGCCCATAGATGGTAGTGGCAATCACTAACAAGTGAGGATTAGACGTTGAACAGCGCGGTAACTGCTTGCCACCAATACACCTATAACCTTCAAAACAGGCATTGAATAATGCCTTCTGGACCAAATAATTCATCCTGGGAATCCAGAATTCTGGTTTGGTCAGGGATGCTGTTGTGCCGAACGGCCAATTTAGTCCCTCTCCCCTTGCATACTGGGGCTATTGTAAGACGTCTGTCACCATCTGACTCTTAGTAGGTTAGCTGGATAGAAATAGACACAGTGCAATGTCCTCACCCCTGACAACACACCTCATCACCACTGTTGGCTTGTGTGTTTGGGACTTTCCTCAAAGGGCCTATTGTCAAAATAAAACGAAAAAATAAAAGAGCACTAGTCTTTTAGTAGGCAAGTCAATCCCAGTTTAGCTCATTTGAAAGAAGGGGAGGGTTAAAGTTGCAGTCAGCAATTGTAATCCCATACACTTTTGGTCAGATTCAGTGAATTGCTCCTCCTAGCTGTCCGTTCAGTGTTAGCGGTAAAAAACAGTTTTTATACACTCCTGGCTCAGTAAATGGGAAACAAACATAGTGGCATGGATCAAGACATAAACAATCCCACCCAATGAACACACATACTTCGGGAGCACAGAAGGGAGGGGTGTAATCTGACGCAAATATCAACCTTTCCCGAAACCGAATTGCCGACTGCATCTGTAAAGAGTTAGCAGTATAGCTTCTTATTTAGGCTAATACATCTTTTCAACAGGCCTAATGCTTCCCTAGATACTAGCTTACTAAGACCAGGACCAGCACCAGGTCTGTACTGCACCAGGGCCACCTGTGTGTAGCGCCTGGGCCAGATGGATGGGTGTGTCATTCAGACTTTGCAAAGGCAAAATATCTGCGAAAATGTTTAAAGCGAATGTTTACATTCTTTGTAATAATTGACCTTCAGTCTTATGTAATGTGATAGTGCCCTTCCTCAATGCAAGAACAAACACAAATGTGAAGGCACATGTACCTTTTCCTAGGGTAACAGACAACTGCTTTAGGATTTCAGGGAAGGAAATGCATTTTTCTTTGCTCAAATCTTTTTTTATTAAGGCCCAGGGCTACAAAGAGCAAAACATGTTCATGTGATGTCTACTCCTCGCACGGCTCGCAGATCTCCTAAAGGATTTATTTTCAGCATAGGCAACAGGGTTGTATTCAGGAGTCTTTATTCTGTGTTGCGAAGTTGTACCAGTTTTTAAAATTTTATTTCTCAGTGGTATTTTTGTTCAATGTCAGGACACTTCTAAAATCTCTCCTCCCCGCTTCTCTTAGAAATAAAAATAAGTCCTTGATCAACAATAGCCATAGAGACCTTTCACTGTAATAACATTTTAAAAAGAAACATGTTTTAAAAGTGGAATTCCAGAGGGATGTTTGTTTATGCTATAGGAGTGATCTCTCATAATAGGTCAGCTGATGTGGTTCACCAGAAATAAGCCAAAACACTCAGGAGCATCGTAGTTGGCCATCCTTGTTCCTACTTCCTTGTAGCAACAGCTCCAATATGTCTATCTCTCCCCCTGATCTTGTGATTTGCCCTTTTTCACTCCAAAAATACCCCTGGTTAAGCCTATTCGGCTCCCTTTGGGTACACCCCCTAATTCGGTGTTTGGAATGGATCCAGGATTCTGAATTACTGCCATACTACCATCTTTTCTAAAGTTTACTTCATTTCGTGTGGGCAAGATAAATGCAATTCTTGGGAGATTTTTTCGCGCTGACTTTTTTTTTTTTTCATAACACAAACCTTTCAATGCCATGAGAATATTAGCTTTTAAAGCTGAGCAAAGCTTGGCTCAAGGCAATCAAAGCGGCCTTATTTATGAGCTAGAGCGCTATTTTTCGATACGTGTTCAGTAAGTTACTCACCACTTGCGTCCTCCCCGTGTTAGAGTCTTGCACCAAAGAAAGAACACAGAACCCATGTGTATACCGCACGGGGAACCACTCCCTCCCTCCAACTCTCCCCCCCCTCATGGGTGAAGCTTTTGATCTGGTTGTGTATCAGGAATATGAAACACACTGAGAGACTGTGTGTGTGTGTGTGTGTGTGTGTGTGTGTGTGTGTGTGTGTGTGTGTGTGTGTGTGTGTGTGTGTGTGTGTGTGTGTGTGTGTGTGTGTGTGTGTGTGTGTGTGTGTGTGTGTGAGTGAGAGTACGTAGTTCTCTGCCTCTTTTACCCTTCATTGCTTTGTCTAATTGTCATGCCCTTGATCATGGACCGTTTGAACTGTACAGATTTTTCTCTCTCTCTCTCATAAAACATCCCAAACATAAATCTGGCTAAGAGGTCAGGGAGTCGGGCAGTACTGCCTGTGCAAACCCACAGTGAAACTCCCGAAGCTTTGCCCCGGATAATCCTGAACAGGGCATCAGGTGGGCTGCAGGAAGGAGGGCGCCGGAGATATTAGCTGAAAGCATTCTGCCAGGTAGGGCATGCTTTCAGAGGGAGAACACACTCTTACTGGCATTGAGAGGAAAAGAGAAATTGGCAAAGGGAGAGTATGGTTTTATTTGGAGTAGTGTGTTGGCTATACTGGTTTGCACACGTCCCTGTCTTCAGGTCTGTGGTTATCTGTCTCAGATGTTTTGCACATGTGTTAATATCAAAATTCAGATATAACAAAACAAATCAATGTAATTTTAATAGCACTTGACATTTCAGTGCACAGAGTTAATTAAGTATTGATAACAAAATGCTTGATATGCTTGATTTTAATTCTATTTGCAGTCACAGTTGGCACAGGAAACTGCTTTGACTGTTTCCTGGTTTCCCCCTCATGTCACTTCCTGCTGTACAGCCAGTAAGCCAAGCCTGGAATGTGGTTCCACTGACCATGTCTGTGAGCACAAGTGAGTCATTTTTAGCCACCTTCCTGTTCTCCCCCTCGGGCCATTTTTCCTTGTTGTTCATTGTGAAAAGAAAGCGACAGTTGGTGCTTGTGTTCATGTTTTTCCTGAATGCCCCTCAAATAAAGACTTGAATAAAGACACTTTTCAAAGATGGCAAACAAACAAACAAGGGGGGGGCGAAACTTTGAGAGCTTTCAGTGCATTTTCCTTCCATGGTCTGGGTTCACACATGCTATGGAGGTGACTGGGCCTGTGGCTATAGCCATTTTTTAATGGCACTGCTCTCTGCTGTAAGCGTCTTTCCTCACGCAAACTTTCAGAGAGACAGCAACTCCTCTTTCCCTCAGCTACACACCCAGTGGTTTTGATCACCATGACACAAAAATCTGCTGATACATCTTAAGGCTTCCCTTCCGCAGTTGCCTCTTCTAAACCCAGTGAGGTGCCATTTTGAAGCGACGGCTGAGAGAGCATTTCCCTGCCCGGTGTGATGCCGCCCTTTTAAAACTGTCCAGACACGGGAGAAGGCTGCCATTTTTTTTATTGTTGTGCCTCGTTATTTTTTTATCTCAAGTGTTTTAAAAATGCCACTATTTGGCACTTCCAGCCTCTGTATTCACACTACTAGATTGTAGTCACATTTATTTAGGCTAGTGCACAAGGCCATGGGGAGAAAGGGAGAAAAACCTTTGACTTCTGTTGGTCACCTCCTCCTTTTAAGAGTTGACCAAATATAGATAGAAAGTCCATATCCTTTCCCATGAAATGCCTTTTCTGGCATCAGTCAATCTCCTGGACTGTTATAGATCAAAATGACAACATCAGAAGTCAATGGCTTTCGATGAAATGTGTGTTGAACACAATCACTAGTTTGTTTTTATGTACACGCACACACACGGTGCCCCTTGGCTGTAAAAAGCACACAGAACAGTCCTCCCACATCCCTGCAGCCCTGGGAAACAGCCATTCTCTGTTTAACTAACAACACCGCTCTGGTCGCTGCCCTACCGCCTGCAGCCCTGCAGCTCAGTGTCCAGGAGGAGAAAAACAGTGTGACTGTGTGTCTACCAGGCGGACACAGTGTCTCAATGGTGAAATGTGAAATGTTCTACACTAGTTCCTTAAATAGTATTAGTGGCAAATGGTAGTAAAGCTTAGGTGATGCACTACGATGTACATGCAATCTTTCCCCTCCCTCCCTATCTCTCTCCTTTTATGTCTTTCCCTCTTTTCTCTCTCTTTCTCGTCCCCATGTCTATCTTCTGGGTGATATTTCGGAGTGTTTTGCGGTAAAATAGTGTCTTCCAGTGAAAAACACGTCTGTGCCCCCTGGCAGAATCCCTTTACTTCCTGTCATTCACTCGCGTCCACACGGAAGCGTGTGTTTAAAAGATTCCTTCCTACACGGCCGCAAGGTACGCCATTGATAACGATGCACGTTTTTAGCGTGAACGACATCGCTTCCTGTCCAGTATGCCAGCATGCAGCACAGTGATAGGCAAGCCACAAAGAGTGAGAGTAGGCCTACGCTCCAAGATGAATGGTGATAATGTAAACAGAAGACTGTTGTTATTTAACGCACTCCTTCATTCTGGCTGAGCTGTGTTTTTGCTCTGTTGAAAAGGCAACACGGTCGTTGAAGTGTACACCCTTAAGAAATGGCTCTGTCAAGCACTGTTTGGAGGTATTACTTGAAACCACATGAAGAGGGTTTTTCTGGGAAGACAAGTGATCTCACCCTCTGAGACCCCACTGAAAAGAGTGAATGTTGCAGTCTTTACCTTTTAGGACATACTTAAAAGGAGGATGCAAACAAATACTTGTTTCAATTTGAGAATTTTTTTTTAATTATTAACAAGTTAATGAAGTTTACCAACTAGCAGTAATGCTAAATTGAGGTGGATTAGACGCCTGATTTGTGTGTGTCCCCCCCCCCCCCCCCCCCCCCTAAAAGGTACTAATTTTAAGCTTGCCTTTTACTGGAAATGATTTGGAAATTATGCTTTCTAAAAGAAGGGTTTATTTTAAGCTACATGTTTTATCTTAATTCACCACACACAGTTGAGATATTGTTCTTTGGAAAAAAGCCATTGCACAGATGCCGTTCTCAAAGAATAGCCTACACTCACAGATATCAAGGAGACGTTGGAGTTGTTTTGTGGCGATTGGATAAAAACAAACCACCATCATTCATATGTGGGTGTGCCATCGCTGCCGCCATCTGCTCCAAGTTATTGAGTGAATGTCCCTCTTTTGCTTTATCCCTCTTTTAAAGTGGAACCACCATCTCGTCTCGGCCCCAGTTTGCACAGGACTAAGTGATTCAGAGCGCATTGACAGGGAAGAGAGGCAAGCCAATGCTCGGGCACGTTGCTAAACACAAGCATGTAACGTAACCTCAGTGTAAATAACAGGCCTGGATTTAGAGGGAAGCCACACCAACCCCTCTTTCCTACACCCTCGCCCCTCCCCCCCCCCCCCCCCCCCCCCCCCCTCCAACTCCAGGCCCTCCAGACTCGGCATGGCTTAAGAGAACAGATGCTACTTTGTTGACCGTAGCTTCATGTGTGATCCCTCAAACAGGCGCTCGAGTTACAGCGAGCTTTGTACGCATCGCGCTTTTCAACTCGCAGAATTAAATATTGATGTCACGTGTGTCTCCTCCTCTTCATCGCTCTCTCTTTCTGTCTCTCTTTCGCTATCTCTTTCTCTCTCTTACTCCTCTTTCTGTCCCTCCCCATCTCTCTCTCTCCCTCTCCCTCTCCTGGGTCCCACGCCCAAGTCCAGTAAAAGAAAAGAAAAGAAAAGAAAAGAGATTTCTCCCAACCATGTTTTTGTCAGAGGTTTGTTTTGGTAATTAATGGCAGCTCCTATTGGACAGTGCTGTCTCTTCCTGTGTTTGCTAGCGGGGTTGGTGTGGGTGTGGCAGTGCTTGGTACCACTTTTTGGTTTTGATAGCTTGCCGACAGAGCACAGTATATAGATGAGAGAGACAATGACTGCACCCTGCAGGAATTTGTGGTAGTTCAGAAAAAACTGAACCAAGGGGCATTCACATGGTGTTGATGCCATTAGATTTGCCCAGACAGGATCTCTCTCTCTCTCTCTCTCTCTCTCTGTCTCTCGTTTTGTCTCTGTCTGTCTCTCTGCCGAGGCTTCCATACATGGCAGGCTCCTATCTCAGTCTGGAGCCTCGTCTTCAATCTGGGGAGGGGTACCCCCATAAGATGGTCTAAGGCATAAGTACTCACGTCTGTTTCCAGCCGTGTTTTCCCTCCTCCAGGATATATCTCTTCCAGGGGGAGCTGATTCCCCCCTTTTCACCACCTCCTCCCTCTCCTCCCCCCTTCTCTCTCTCTCTCTGTCTCACAGTCTCGCTCTCTCTCTCGTGACCATTTCCTTTTAGTATTGGGCTAATGCTGCAAAGAATGCCACAATCATATGACTATGAAATCCTGTTTTTTTTTTTTTGCCACTCACACCCCACCATAGCTAAGGTTCCCACAGTGTTTCTGACCCCTTCCCAATCCACTGCAATCCATCTCCAGTTGCAAATAAACCACTCACTCAGTTATTGCCGCAGTTAAAACCACTTTACAAATGAAGGCATTTCCCTCTGCTTCTCTCTGTGCTAGAAATCTCTCTGTGTTTGTTAGCATTTAGTTCAATGATGTGCAATAGTGCAATAACACCAGTGCTCTGTGTCTAGTATAGCCTAGTGGTGTCCATTTAGATTTTTACACAGCACTCTATATCTTGGCATATAATACCGAGTCCTGAGTTGCTGTGAGTAGGCATTTGAATGACCACATATGCCCACAAAATATACAGAAAAATGGCACAAAAAAACATGCATTTAGGTGAAGGTCGCCTTGTTCAGTGCTACTGAAAACGATTTAACCAGATTCGCGACAACCAGCCTGTGGATTTGTATTTTTGTTTTGTTTTGTTTTGTTTCACTATGTTGACCAATCCTACAGCAGCAGAGTTGGTGGCGTGGCGTGGCCGGTCCTGGGCCTGTTCTGGTTAGGTTCTGCTCCACACAGCATGGTAGCGTGGCGTGGCGGGCTGAAAATGCGGCAGTGTTGAGACTCCCAAGCCCGGCGTATTTTGACTGGCCCGCGTTGTTAGCGCTCTTCTGGTACACCAAGCTTGGCTTACTGGCTGTGCCTGGGAGCAGAGCTGGGGGGGCCATTGTTCTTCTACTGTACTGCTGCGCTTCATTCATTTACACACCACACCACCCCAACACACACACTGCTCTCTCTTGCTGTCTCTCTCCTTCTGTCTGTCTGTCACTTTCTTTCTTTTCTCCACGACTCTTTTGTTCTCTCTTTCTGCCTTTTTCTTTAGTCTCTCTTTTTCGGTATTCTCTCTCTTTTTCCCTCTCTCTCTCTCTCTCTCTCTCTCTCCCTCCCCCCCGTCCCTATGAGGAATGATAACTATGTGGTGTGGCCGGTACAGAACTGAAGGACCACACCACTGCCCCCCCTCTCCCTCTCCGTGTTCAGCTCACTGACTAGAGCAGACTGTGCGAACACACCCTTCTGTTTCCAAAATGGAGGTCTGATCGGGGAAAAAACAATGATGATGTGGATTTTTGAGAAACTATTGAGCCCTCATGGGTGTCCTTGTACAGTGTTAAGCTACACTAACGCATGTGTTATACATTGGCTTAAAACTGAACGCTGGGGTTTTTACATTTTCTCTCGCCCTCATGATTTAAGTGGTTTGTTCATGACATATCTTTTCGTGATCACTCGCCTGCCGAGACTTGTGTTAACCATCACACGGGCATTCACATCATAGAGCCATTAGGTAATGATTCGCCTGGAGCCATATGCATTATTGAAACACTCAGTTATGCTGGTTATGCAACTCGGGGAAAGAATGCTTCTCTTTTGTTTCCTCCTCCTACTCCACCCGACCCTCCCCCCCACCACCACCACCACCACCACAACCACGCTTGGTCTGAATTAATCTGAGTGGAACTTTAATTAACTTACTTGAGTTATTAGAAGGATTGACATAAAGATATGGCCGATATATAATGAGACATAGTATTATATATATATATATATGCATATTTTAACAAGGCTGTTTATGGATTGTGTTGACACTCATTGCTATGCTCCTTATTTAGGGATTTGTAGTTCTTGTAGCAACTAAACCCGATGATGTGGTCACTCAGCAGAAATGCAATTTGCACTTTTGGAAAACAGAAAGTTTGTAAACAACCAAGATGGTGGATGCATAGTTTATTGTTTCCTATGAGACTGAGTGGTAAGAGGACTGTAAGACACTACACTACCCAGAATTCAGGAAAGCAGATTTGAATAGTCTGAGTTGGCAGCTAAGACATGTCAGGAAAATATGGAGAGTTGTGTGTGTGTGTGTGTGTGTGTGTGTGTGTTGAGGGGACAACCTATTATTGAACAACATGGAGAAGAGAGGCAACAATCTTTGTGACAGTTCCATCTCCACTGCAGAGCACTGAGCTGTGTGTGTGAGCATTGTCACATCCCCTCCTTTCAGATGCTCCATCACAAGGCCCGTGGCCAGCCGGTAATGAGGTGTCGGCGAGTCCAGCCAGCCCCTCGTTCCAGTGTTTGGGTTTCCTCCTTTTTCCTCAGACAAAGCGGACCTTGGGCTGCTACCGTATGCAGTGCCGCGGCCCGGGATCGCATGGCCGTGGGTCCGATCCAAACTGATTGCGAGGCGGGTTGGTTTCAGTTCACTCTTCTTCATTACCCCGCTAGAATATTTACAGGAAATGGACACCAGGCCGGGCCCTTCCCCCGCCGTAACCCGAGCGACAGGGCCAGTTCCTCTTTCGGGCCCTTTTGTGAGACGGCTTTATCAGGGCCCCTTGGAACGGCTCGGTCGGGGTAGCTGCGACCAAGGCGACGTGGCGCGACGCAACCTGTTTCCACTTCCCCCATCGACCACTGGGTCATTTGTTTATTTGTTCTTACAGACTCAGTTCACAGTTGGTCTGAGAGTCGTTTTGGGGGCCTCATTGTTTTTTTTTTTCATAGTATTTTTTTAATATATTTTAAAAGTGTGTTGTGATGTAGATTGTAAAGTGAGTTACAGGAATTCTCCCATCTTCCCCTCCCTGTGCATTTAACAGTGGACTGGCCTGTAAGCATGAGTCAAGCCCATTCCACTTTTCCTCCCTCCCTCCCTCCCTTCCCATCTCCCTCTATGTCTCTTCCTCTATCTCTCTCGCTCTGCCTCCTCTCTCTCCTTCCCTCCACCCTCTCCTCCTTCTCTGGCTCCTCCTCGCTCCACCCTCCCCTCCCTCACTCCCATCATCCTTTACTCGTATATTCTTACCCTCTGTCTCTTTCTCTCACTGTCCCCCTCCTTCTTCCTTGCTATCTCCGACTCTCTCTCTCCCCCCCCCCCCTTCTCGCCCTCCTTCAGTGGAACCCCCCCTCCCCCCCGGGAAACAGCAGGAGCAGGAAAAGGGTGTGGGCCAACGTGGCATGTGGCCATGAACCTGTTTGGTCAGGGGTGGCACTCCCTGGCATAGCTGCCAGTGTTATTCCCAAAACATTCTCACCTGGATCCTCTTGAAAAAAAAAAGAAGGGAAGAAAAGGAGAAGTAGCTAGTTCGCCTGTCTAATTTCATTTCTGGGTGTGGCGCATCGGAAGGAGGCTTCGACTGACTCCCTGTAGGGTCTTCATGCAGTGTGTGAGAGAGAGGCAGAGTGAGTGTAATTGTACCCTTGTGTAAGTGCAAGTCTAATTTCATTATTGCAAGGGGAGGAAGCAGAAAATATCCCTTGTGTATGTGAGTTTGTAAGTGTGTGTGTGTGTGAGTGCGTTTGAAAGAGTGGGTGTGTGTGCCTGAAGGTTTTTTTTCTGCCAAGGCACAATGTAAGATAAACTGGCAGGTATTGACTCTGTAATGACATGCCATCAGTCATCCGTGTGTAAACGTTGTGACGGAGTGGTAACTGTGATTCCATGCTCCTGTTGCCCCCTCATCTAGCCATTTAGAGGGGCAGGAAGGGGCAGCACACTGTTGCACTTTTCAAGCTGCCGCCTCTGATAAAGGAGTGAGCGCTGGCCGCGCACACACACACACACACACACACACACACACACACTACTACCGACCTCCCTGATGCGCCCTTTAGAAAACGCCAGACCACTGAGGGAGAAAAGACCGGCTCCTGCTCTCCTCACCCTCATCCACACCCGACCCATCTCTTCTCCTTTCCTCTGTTCTCTCTCATCTCCTGCTAATTCTCTCTACCTCTTCTTCTTCTTCTTCTCCACCTACCCCTCCCTCCCTCGTTCAGGGCTCGGTGTTGCTAGCCGGAGCCTTTCAGCGAGCGCTGCCTAATTGGAGTGTGCTGCTGGCTTTGTTTGACCACACGCATCCGGTTACTGATGAGGGGGAGACGGCCTCAATAATACATATCACAGACAATGGAGCCGCCACATGCACACGCTGGCCCCACCTTCCTGACCCTCCAGACACACACATGCAAATACACACACCCACACACACACACACCCACACGCCCACACACACAATACAAACACACACACACACACATGCAAACAAAAACACATAGATTTCCACACTACACACGCAAACATACATACATACACACACATGCAAACAGCAAACACATACACACAGACATGCGTGCACACACAAACACACCAATATACACACAGTCATACAAACTCAACGACATAATGGCACACACATTCCCTGTTTCCCAACCCCAGATGTGGCCCTGTTCTGGCCCAGATTCGATTGTTGTCTGGCAGTGAGGGCCGGAGAGGCAGGGCGCTCGGGGCAGCTGTCACCCCCCCCTCCCCACCCCACCCCGTGTTCAACAGCAACGCCGCTCCCGTTTCTAGGGAGATCTCCTATCAACCTGTTGACCCATCTCTTTTCCATGCTCTCCCCCTCCCTCTCTATAGCTCTTTCTTTCCCACCACTGTCCATTTTTAATTTTCCTCCAATTTCCCCTCGTTCTCTCCTTCTCTCCATTCTCTTTCATCTTCCCCTGGCTCTTTTGTCTCTCCATCTCTATCTGAAGCTGTACTTCTCTGCCCCACTCCCACCCACTCTTTGTGATTGCGCTCAAAGCCTTTCGACTGGGGTATGTGACTGCTCTTTTACAATGACCTGTTGTTTGCCTAGGGTTAATTTGTGTGCATACACAAGTAACAGCCTCCTACCTAAGTTGATTTGTAACACTCAGCACTCAGCTCAAAGCCAGGTCTGTATCGAGTTTATTTGTGTGTGCGCGTGTCTGTTTGTGTGAGAGAGTGTCTGTGTGTGTGAAAGAGAGAGAGAGTATGTGTGTGTTTGTGTGCATGCGCGCGCAGATGCTCCCCTGCACACTGAAACACACCCTCTCGTTCTCCCCCGCCCTCATCACTCCTCACATCCTCGAGTATATCTCTCCCTCTCCCTCTCTCTCTCTCTCTCCCGCTCTCCCTCCCTCTTTCACTCACTCACTCACTCGCCCGCTAGCTCGCTCAGTTACTCGCTCACTCGTTCTTCCTCTTTTCTCACTCTTGAATTCTCTCTGTCTGTCTCTCACTGTTGCACTTGTCTCTCCTCAGCTCTATCCCCCCTTACTCCTCAGTGCCCCTTCGGTTTTGCTCTCTTTTGTTTTCCCTTTTTTTTTGCTCTCCTCCCTCTCTCCCTCGCCCTCGTTGTTTGGCCGCCCGTGCTCTTTTCCCTCGCTCTCTCTCTCTCTCTCTCTCTCTCTCTCTCTCGCTCCTCGTCTCTCCTCTCTGCTCTGCTAGTCATCATGCCGATTACAGTGGACTAGGCTGACATGCCGCCAATCACTTTCAGGTATGCTGCGCCACTGTTTTGGCTTTTGATGTGCTCCTGTCTTGTTTTGTTTACAATGTGAACTTTTCCCCTTTTTTTGGGAGCAGAAATGATCATTCCATGGCTCATTCAGTGTGAGAATCTCATGTCAGGTTTGCACAAGGAAATGGTTTCACTTTTGGATTAGGCTCTTATGTGTTGAAAAGAATTGTAAACGATGGCACAACAGTGTTCTTTCAGTCTAATGTGTAGGCTTCATTGATTTAGTTTGGTGATTTGTTAATGAGACGTGCTTTTCTCAGTCAGCGATGTACAGGTGTAATAGTCTGTGAAAATACTTAAGCACTGGGCTGGGTGTGTAAATATAAACTTTTACAGCACTTTGATGTTCTAAGTGGGAGCAAAAGGGCATTTGAGGGAAATACTTTTCTGTGAACAGTCTTATGGGGGTTGAGGTCTGTCTTGCGTGGAGTTGATTGAGGCGCCTCCTGAATTTTTTTTTATTCAGCACAAACTCAAATCAATCTCTTTTGCTCTGTTTTTTTTTCAGTGCTGCGCCAATGTTTGTGTGTGCTATTGGTTTGTATTCTAGAAACATGTGTGTTTTAGATGTGATGGTCCAAAGGCAGTATGTTTTTTTTTTTTTTTTTTTCTCTCCTTTTCTACTTGTCCCACTTGCAATACTGAGGATTTATTTGCATGGCCATTTAAAATGGCTGCTCCTTTGAGCACAAGGTCGTCCATGACAAACATCAACCTGTTGCTAGGGTTGAAAAACCTGCTCAGTGGGCACTGTCATCAAACAACAATAAAAAAAAAACTTAAAAGCAATGAACTCATTTGACTTGAATAAGATGTGCTGCTCTCTTGATGTGGCAGGAACTGTTTCCTGCATATTTAGGGTATGATTGAGAAGGGTGCTCTGTGTCTGGTTGTGTCACACAAGCTGGTTTGATGTGGTGTATGGTTACTCAGGCATGATGATAAGCTGTAATACAGGAGAACTGGTCTGACCACCCAGGCAGTGTGAGGAAGTCCTGAGAAAACAAAACCAAAATGATGGCAAGGTAAAGAAAGCAGGTTTTTGTTATTGGGACAATATAAAGCTCAACTCACCTAGAGCCCTGCATGGATCATGAAAAAATTCTGTTACATTTTCCTATTTTATTTATGTGCAAAATCCTTAAAAAGGTCCCCCCAATAGTTTTTCTGTTAAAAAGTTGGTGCCCTTTGCCAAAACCTGAGCCATTTTTGCTGCTCTGAATTCACATATGTTTATGTACCAATACCAATGTAATGTACTTAACTTGATTTATTTTTTACCAAGCCTTCAAAATAGCATAACTAGTGTATGCCTAGAAGCAGTTTTGCACCTTAAAGTTCTAAATTAATAATTGTGCTTCCTTTGTCTGAGGTACGGTCGGTGCAGATGGTGGAGAAGTGAGAGTATAGGTAGTTCATATGGCACGGTCATGGTATGCTGCTTCAGACTGGCAAAGTCACTGGCACACCAGTTCATACGGGCACAGTCACAAATGGCACAGTCATGGCACACTAGTTCTTCCTGGCACCATCTTGGCTCCCTGTGACTTTTTATACCCAGTTTTGTAGCCTCCCTCATGTTCCTGTGTGCAGGTACACTGACCGGTCCAGTACTGCGAGTCTCTCTCTTTCTCTCTTTCTCTCTCTCTCTATATCTGCTACTCTATCAGTCTCTCTCTCTATCAATGTCTCTATCTATCTACCTATCTATCTATCTATCGTCTCTATCTATCGTCTCTATCTATCTATCTATCTATCTATCTATCTATCTGTCTTTATATGTATTGTCTCTGTCATGTCTTCTGTCATGGATGTATTCTTGTAAGGGTTAGTGATGGCAGCTTACACACAAGAGGCCATAGCGCACATTTTTGCACTTGCCCGAACATGTAGAATTGATTTAAGCATCCAACAGCTTTGGAATGAGTAATCCAGTCTGCAGGGACAAAACAAAAAAACAACAGTGGTGTCAGAGAGCTTTCTTATCCACGAGACATTGTTTGCAGATTGCCTAATACCTAGCCTCAGTGAAGGAAGGGCTGGTGAGATGAAGTCAGTTTCGCAATTGTTGTCAATGTGAGAGAACTTGTAGGCCTACTCTCATACATCCCATTGCTTTATTCGTCTCGATCTCGTGCGCTAAGCAGAAACGTTGAGGTGGTAGTGGCATCCATGGAGGTAGCTGCACTTAAGCAGTTATTGTTGATTCAATGACAGGAGCAGCTGTGGGAAGGTTGATAAGCGCTAAAGGGATAATTTATGCGGTGGCAAATTTTCAGACCTCTCCTTTTTTTCCCTCTTTTCTCTGAGAGAACATTGTGCGGCACAAATTCAGCGTTTCAATTTAACTTCAGAGAAAATGTTATCCTCCAACAGAACCCATGGTAACCAGACAATTCTACTCGACAACAGGGTAGTAATAACCTGGGGGGGGGGGGTTGGCTGGCTTTGGGGGTCTGAGTATTGATTTGTTAGCTGTCAGGTTGATAATATTTGTGTCTGGAGAGGTGGAGGGTTGTGTGCTGCTCTCGCACAGGTATTTGCAGCTTACAGGACAATCCATCAGAACAGGAAACGCAAACCGTTTAAAGCGGGGGGATCAGGGAGGTAGGGATTCAGGACTGACGGAAAAGCATCTTCAGCCTGACAGGCTTGCAGACGTAAAAGCTCTGGATAAACATTAACCTCGGCAGGTCCGTTTAGTTTCCTCTCCGTGTTCGCTTCAGACTGGTCTTAATGGTGTGGAAACCCTTGAAATGGGGCTAAACCTGCTGTCCGCCGCCCATAAAATATTCAGTATTGTGTATGAATGGAAGATGTATCAGAGATTAATTGTTTACCTGATGTTACATGCTCATCTGTAGGTTTCCCTTAAGGCTCCAGCACGTTCAATAGCCTCCCAGATCAACCATCAGGGCTCTACCCGGAGGAGAGTGACCATATTTAGGAAATCTTTCACTTCTAGAAGGTCTCGCAGGCAGTCCTCGCGGTCCATAACACGTCATGATCCAAGCGAAACAGTGGAGCCGGGATCAATAATCTATTCATCAGGAGATAGAAATGATAAAGAGGGGAGGCAAAACACATAGCTTTCCCCTGGTCTGTTTCCATGGAAATGTGTCCTGGGTTGGCAGCTGTTCCATCTATAGTGTGTATGATTAGCTGCTCCTCGGAGCACGAAGCCACCATATGGAGACTGGCTACATCGATACAGCACGCTTCCTCTCACAACACCTGCACATTTGACAAAGGTTGGTCTTATCGCCCTGTATCCCTTTCATACACTGACATGAAGCGCCTTGATACTTTTTTTCCTTTCCTTTCAGTTACGAGGTGGTAAACTGATTTGGGTTGTGTTTGAAGTGTTGGACTCGACATGTAAACACCTATACAGGCACATACAGGTAACCTCTGGACGGTTAATGCTTTGACAAAAACACAATGGCAAGTTGAACAGTGAGAGAGTCATGCACTGATATTGAATTATTAGCTGATTTTGATTTCCCCTGTTTGTGTTAATTATATAAGACCCTCAGGCAAAAACAAGGTCCATTAGACTATTATTAACTGAGAAAGCACAGTTCCCCTGCTCACTTTCAGTCCTCAGATCAGATGTAATTTCACAACATCCACCTTGCATTCAGAACAAGGTTTGTCGTTTATTTTGTTTTTTTGGCCTTGTTACACAGCGCGCAATGTCTACCAACAGGTCAGCTGCCCTCACTTGCTTGTGTCTTTAAAAACGTAATTCATGCTGACAGCAAGCTGCAGGGTTGTTACGGCTACCTGTCAGTCCCATTCATTTATCAAAGTGATTCATTTCAGTGAGACTGGGAGGATGCCTCCGGACAGACAGGCTTCCAATGGGCTCAGCCGCGTCAAAGACACGTTCACCAACTGTGGCGCTAAAAAAGGCGGATTACCTACTCTTCCTCTCTATCAGTATCCTTCGATTTGTTGTGTTGTGGAGAGGGGGTGAAGACTTTTTTTTTTAACAGTATAGTGGTACATGACGATAGGAAAAAAAACATTTGTTTAGAGACTTGGAGCTTTGATGTTTTCTCATTCTATTGATCTTAAAAGATGAAACCTTCAAAGGGGCAAGTTGCCTCTCAAGTTCAGGGTGCTATATTCACATGTGTGAAGCTTCAAGTTTCACTTAAGGCAGTTCATTTATTAAAAAACACATATTCAGTAGAACACTGGCAGCTAAGTAATTTTAAAGTCTGAAGGTATTAACACAGATGGGAGGAGTAGGATACATTTAAAATATTCTTCCCAGTGTCGCTTTGAAACCTTAGTAAGTAATGGTAATCCTCTTTCCCAGGAGCTGGATAATGATTGTTTTTATGGTCATACCTTAAAGTCATCCTCCTACTGGAAGACTCTTTTTAAATGTAATTTTTCCCACATTTTCTCATCACATTACTATCTGATGCAATGTCTCTGTCATTTCGATAATTCGCTTTGGCTGCATCCCTCTTGCAGTATTTTCGCTCTGCCTGCGGAGGCAGGAGTTGATGGGACGCGAGGGTCACCAATGAGGCTAATTGCAATCAGTCGTTGGCCGGGCGCTAATTGAAGGCACTTAGGCGTAATGGCGGAGGAGGACGAAATGACACTGTGGCTGCTCAGAGTGTGTGCCCCCACTACGGGTGTCACGACCCTGCGACCCCTCGGGGTGGGGTTCTCAGGGAGTTGGAGTTGTCAGGGAGAGAGGTTGTGAAATTAAGTTGTGGGTCTGAAGGGTGGGAAGGTACGTGAATGTGTGTTTGTGTGTGAATGCATAAACAGATGTGTGCTTGAGTGAATGTGTGTATGTGTGTGCCTGACTCTTTGTCTAATGTGTTTGTGTGTTTGTTTGTGTGTGTGTGTGCAGTGTGTATAGTGTCATTAAAAGCCCAGCTCCTTGCCGGAGGTCAGAGCAGGATCCCTGTGCGCATGCATTTTTCACTCCGCCAACAAAATGTCAAAGGCATCAGGGAAGGGCTTAACTGGAAAGGGTAAAGAGATTGTATCTTTCATTTCTCTCTCTATTCTCTCTCTCCCATCTTCTTTCTTTTTTTGCATATGCACACTGCTCTGATGCTGATTTTAATATCGTCTAAAAAAAGAAAATGATAAGCCCTCTGTTCTTCCCTGCCAGGCAAAGGCGAAATGACAGGTTGGAAGGTGAATATGAGTTGAATTATCCAGCTCTAGAGCCAGCTCTCTGTCTGTCTGTCTGTCTGTCTGTCTGTCTCTCCCTTTCTGTCTCTCTCTCCCTCTCCCTCTCCCTTTCTGTCTCTCTCTCCCTCCTACTCTGTCCATTCGCCCGAAGAAAAGCTAATGGGTCGAAACTGCACTTTAAAAATAAAAAAGCCAATAAACATTTATCCTTTTTTTATCACTGGTTGGCCATCTCTCTCTTCCGCCCATCCCCTGGCTCAGAGGGGTATCATGCGCTGTGGCACCATAACACCCAGCTGGCTCCCAGCCCCTCTGGCAGGTCCTCAGTGTTACTGCTTTATTGGGAAGCAACTCCAACTTCATGTTAAACTCACATTCATTTATCACCCAGCCAGTCTTAGGGAGTTATTCAAAAGAGAGGCAGAGAGGGCAGTGTGACAGATATATTAAGCTTTGGAAAGTGTTGGGAAGATGGCTGCTGTAGGCGTGGCAGTAGTTTGTGTGTGTGTGTGTGTGTGTGTGTGTGTGTGTGTGTGTGTGTGTGTGTGTTTTTGAGTCTCTGTGTTGTCTGTGGATAAACCCCCTTTTCACTCCGATTTAGCTGGTTTTGCTGTGGATTTACTGTGATTACAGCATCTAGAATATGGTGTGTCTGGGTGTCAAACGTGGCAGAACAAACACAAATCTGGTAAACAGTTGTAAATGGTATTCAGGTCTTATATTTAAACACCTACTTAAAAGACTACTTTAGATCTTTGACAATAAATGGCTCTATAATAGTCTATAAACGTAATTTAATTAAAAAGAACTGATTCTTACCTCCTAACATGAACTCATAATATTCGATTCTTAGCTAAATCTTATATTAGATATTCTTAATTAATTGAAGTATTTCAGTACTCCCTTGGTTTTCTCAAAATGAAGCACTAAGGTGACGGTGGCAAGGGAAAACATCCTCTTAACAGGAAGAAACCTTGTGCAGATAGCCAGCTCATCAAGGGGGTGCAGAAGGGAAGGCAGTCAGCCTCTTCCCATCCAGGAAGTGAATACAGTGATTGTTAGGTTGTTGAGTGTTCATATGGACACAAGCACTTTGGCTCGTTTTCTATCGTGTTTCTGCTCATCGTTGTGGTGAAGCCTTGTCTGCTGGTGTCGTCTTTGTTATGAGAGAGAGAGAGAGAAAATAAAAAGTCTTTCATTGGAGTTGGTGTGGGAGTTGTCTGTCTCTGGTGTTTGACCTTGTGAGCTGTGTGCTCCAGGCACTGTTTTTTTTTCTCTCTCTCTCTCCTGTGGCCATTTTATAGGCTGATCTGAAACGTACAGAAAACACACAGACAGAGTAGAGCATAGTTGAGCTTAGTGCTCCTGTTGCTTCCAGTCAGATCTGCAGAGCATTTACATTCGGGCGAGGCCATCATCACACACGCATGGCTACACACACACACATGCATATACTCACGTACACACACAAAGACACACATGCACACACACACAACATATTTTCCATATTTACAAATACACACTCCCTCACACATCCACATACATTTGCGCACACACACACAGATTCATATACATACACAAGTGCCTACACGCACTACATGTGTACACGCACTATATGTGTACACACAGACACTTTCCAGACATTTAAGCCCCCCCCCCCCCTGGCCCTTAAAAAAGAGAGACTAAAATTAGCAACAGAGAGTGAGGAAGTCAATTAGTCAGGTAGTCCCAGTGGTCCAGGGGTCCACTCTGAGGAAATGAAGCCCAAACAGAGGCATTTCCTACCAGCCATCTTGTAGCAGAACAAACAGATCTGCGTCTCGATCTGCCCATCGCTTCAACTGTTTCCTGCTAGAACGCGTGATGACTTGTCACATAGACACACACACACACACACACACACACACATAAACAAGAGCGTGAAGACATGCTCACACATACACACACACATTCATAAACAAACACACTGACACTCACTCACTCACACAGGCCTGTCAGATGGACCCTCCAGAGAGGGGTAAAATTTGGCAGATTTCGCAAACCTCAAAAGAATCTCTTGAAAGAAACACCACAAACACACGCATATTTCTTCCCCCAAGCATCCTTGCTGGCTTCTCGTTCTTCATGTTCTCTATCACTCACTTGATAATTTACAAAATAAATTCTAATCTCTAATCTCTAAATAGCTGAAATTGTTCTCTAAGTTTCTCAAATGACCTGTGACCTGTGAATGATATCTACATTCAGATGCAAGGTGCAGATTCAGTATTGCACTTACAAAACTTGTATATTATGCACTTCCGAAATGAGACAAAGACAGAAAATAAGATGTAGTTACGTTGTGAAATACGTGGTTGATAGCTAGATTCAGATGTGAGGTTTTGCTCATTGCCCATTTTATGCACTTTCGGAACTCCCAGAACTAAGACAAAAACAAAAGAGGTCCCTGTAAATCACCTGACACAGCGTGTTCAGTGCCAGCATGCCCTCATCACCTCGCCCAGCGTGTGTTAAATGTAAACGTCACTTTGTTTATCATGAGCTTCTCAGGTCAGTTTGACTGCTGGAAACAACTTTCGTGTGGATTAAGGTGGAAGAAGAAACCTCTGCCACTTAGGCCCCATGCAGACGGACTCTAGTTTGCCTGAACCCGGGTTCATTTTTCACACCTATTTCACACCTACCCACTTTTTACATCGCGTGCACATGAACCCTAGCCTGACGATGTCATACTCATAATTCTAGTCAGAATATGAGTCTGATACCGCTCCGTTGGACTGTGATTATGGGGCGTGTTTCAACTGAACCAGGGAAAAAAATGCCTCTTCGCTCAATTGGATATATCTAGAACCAATCAGAGCAACGTAGTATGACCATAACGTAGACCATGGGGCCAGCTGATACATTAAACTTTTACCGGATCCCGTAGGAAGGACGGCAAAAACATCTTTTCGATCGACAAATGCCTTGATCGCGTTTCTCTGTTCCTCTTTCAAAATGAATGTGCTGTCAATGTCTTCTAAAACAGACTCGAATTTCCACATTTCAGCTCTCCAACGGCAGCCATGTTTGTTGAAAACGAATTCACCCCAAAAGCTCTTTGGTGACGTGGTTGATTACGTTAGGGTTGATCATCTGTCCATCATCGTATAAAGCCCGCCCTGATAATTTGATTGGTCTATCTATCTCCTCACAGATTTTTGTGAGGAGATAATTTCTCCCCAACGGAGCGACACCAGACCGAACTTCCCGACCAAATAATTTGTGGGCGTGGCTAAGTTCGTCTGGCATCCAGGCTACATGAACCCAGTGAATCCGATTGACTCAGCTGTAGTACATCCCCCACGCCTGTTGGTGGCGCTTTGGTGCTACAGACAACTGAAGAAAACGGAGAAGAAGACAGGAGCATGCTATGAAAGTAACATATGACAGTAGTTGAGCTCCAACTAGCAACGTTTAGCTTAGCCGCATAGCCTACATTTAATCTGCACAGTAACACATTATGGTGGTTTATAAAATCAGTGGTAAGAGTAGACTGTAGGTTAAGCGAAAAATAATTATATTTGTTATTGATAATAAAGAGTTTAGAACAGAGCAACAAAGCAATGTGCAACATGACATGTCTGAGTTGTTTAAATGCCTGTGCTTTATGGAGATGCTGAGCTTGAGCAGGAGAGACCACAATGCAAGTGCTGTGGATCCTGGATGTTTCATGGTTTACAATTGCTTCCAATTTCATGGTTTTATTACTAACAACAAATGTAGGCTATTGTTGAGGGCTTTGTCCTTCACGTACTGTAGGCTACCTCTGAAGTAACGTTAACGCTAGCTAGTAGCTATCGCTATCGTTGTCTGACAGGACTAAAGCTAACGTAACATTCATCTGTTTTGAAACTTCCGTCTATAATAAAAAATCTTTTCACGTCAGATTTGCTCATATAGGCTATTGCTGACACTTTTAAAAACAGTTTTTTGAAAAATGGTCTGATGCAAATAGATTAAACAGTGATAGATTAAAGTGTGGCTTGTTAATGTCATCCCTTTCCTAACAACAGATAGATAGATACATTTGTATTAATCCGGTTAGGGAAATTCACGTGGAAAAGGAGCAAGGTAATAGGAAGAATATTTTTTTTTAAACTGGAGAGCTGTTATAACTGGCTGCCAAACTCACTGCGCCATGGCAAACTATTCCGTTATTAAATAATGCTGGTTGTGTCCGTTGTTCTGGCTGGTCTAATGAGGCGATCACGTGGGGCAATCCGATTAGGTATGCGGATAGCGTGCAGACGAACACCAACAGCAATCGGATTTCGAGGTTACTCACTTTGGACCCCCGATTCGAGGGTGTGCGGATACAGTGCGTTCGTCTGCACGATAGGGCTATCCGGAGTCGGGGTTCACCGGGTTCAGACAAACTAGAGTCCGTCTGGCCTTAGGAGGGGGGGGGGAGAGAGAGGAAGATAAGGGCTGAAGGAGAGAGAGTGGAAAAAGAAAGGGAATGGGTGATAGGGAGATGTAGAGAACCAAAGACTGAAGATGAGAGAAAAAAAACCAGCGGTGAGAGATGGGGGAAAAAAGAAAGAGGGAGAAAGACAGATTCTTACAAATACAGAGAGAGGAAGGGAAGAGCCTGAGAAAGACAGACATGGGAAGAGAGAGATCGAGTGTGTGTGAGGCCCTGTTCACACCTGCCATCAACATGCATCTTGTATGTCAGTTCACACCTGGAATTAGAATGTGTCTCCAGTTGCCACTTGTGATCGGATCTCGCTTCCCGATCCATGCAAATAAACACGTACATATCATTTCTGTTCGCAAAGACCAAATGCATAGTTGTGTTTAACCATCTGGAGGCAGCAATGCACTTTCCATGCCTAGCCTGCTAGAAATTAAAAGAAGGAGAAGAAATCTAAACACTACAGACTGAGTCTAATCCTTGGTGTGTTCCAGGCAAACCAAACCGCCTAAGAGGTTTGACGCTCTAGTGTTAAATCTCTATGGGCTTTTCAAAATGGAAAAAAAGAACAAAGTTTTTCAAATATGCTGCCGTTGGCGCACGAATGAGTGCGTACTTCTGACTACGCAGAGGATGTCAGTTGAATAGGTGGTCCTTCAATGTGTCTCAGGACACATTTGCGTACACACTGCTAAAAGAATGTGGCTATATACGGCTCAGACCATCTCCGCAATGTGGTCTGAACGATCAGATCTCAATGCATCTTGGGTGCATTCATACCTGTACTTAGAGATGTTCACTTGTGAGCAGATACAACCAAGACGCATATTAACGCAATGCCAGGTGTGCACAGGGCCTGAGACAAAGGGCTATGATGTGCCTAACCGACTACACTGCCTCTGCATTAGTATGACACAGAGAAATAAAGAGAGAGAGAAAAGAATAGAGAGAGAGACATAGAAAGAAAGACTGCATGTGTGTGAAAGATGGAGAGAGCTGTGATGTGCCTAACTCACCGCCCCGTATCTGCGTTTGTGTGTTTTCAGTGGAGACCTGAGAAGCCTCCCTCCTTTGCTCTTGCGTGCGGCTGGACTACCATGAGCAATTCTACTCCTTCCACAGGTAACCCAAACCACACCTGGAACACGAGCTTCATTCCTCAGGTGGAATGACACTCCGCTAGCCTGCCCTCCCGCTCAGTCGAAAACTCTAGCGGCCATTTACTCTGGTACACACTTCTAGATGGAACGAGCGAACTGGAGGTCCGTCGTAGTTCTGTTACCAAATGCTTTAGGTCTTTAGGGTTCTAGAGGCTGTGGAGTCTGTAGTGGTCCTAGACCAGAGATTAATGAGGAGGGAGAAAGGGATGTCCATTCAGCTAGCCTGCCCTCCCGCCTAGACGCTAGAGACTTTAGCCATTAATGGCAAAGTCCACATGGCAAACTGTAACGATAGCGTCTTGAAGCGTGACTAGGCATCGCTTTTGAAGCAATTTTGTGAATGATAGGAACATTGACAGCCAATCAGAATTCATCGATTCTGGACAACAGCAGCTGGAGCTCACGCTCATCATCATTATAGTTATCGTTAGCAGTGCGGGCATTTACCCAATGCTTCAGGAGTCTGTAGTGTTCCCAGACCAGAGACTCGTAAAGAGGGAGAAAATAATGGCTATTGTAGTTGATGCAGGGTCTGATTGGGTCGAGCAAAAGTCATTGTTCACCCAGCCCAGCCTGAGGGAAAGGAAATGTTATAAGGCAGGAAATGATGGAGCGAGAGGGGGGCGGGGGGTGGGGATATGACGACCCCATCACTCAGGGTCAAGTAGCAAAAATGAGTTTATCCTCCTTGTCTCTCTGTCTCTCCTCCTCTATACCTGAGTGCCTCTCTCTCTCTCTCTCTCTCTCTCTGTATATATATCTGTATATTTGTGTTTGTCTGTCTCCCTCTAATTCTGTCTGTCTGTCTGTCTGTCAGCCTTTGGACACTCACCAAACAGCAGGGATCATCTGAAATAACTAGTATGTGAGAGCTGAGAATTTGTGGTGTGAATGCCATCATCCGCCATCTGGATTTTTCACAGAAGTCTATCCGGTGTTAATCTATCACCAGTGTCAGAGGTCACTCTTCCTTCATACAGTAATTGTGTGTGTGAGTGTGTGTGTGTATAGAATAGAATAGCCTTTATTGTCATTGTATTCACATACAACGAAATTTGGATGTGTGTGTGTATATGTGTGTGCGTGCCATAGAAATATGCGTTCCGGTAGCGTGTGTGTTTTAGCTGCATTTCAGTATTTCATTCATATCAGTAAGTGAAGGTGAAAAAATGACTCACTGAATGTAGAGATCTGGTTTAGAAGAGCACAGTACAGGGGTGCAAACTCGTCACCTTTCGGCGAAATTCGCCGTTTTTGATCCAAAATAGGTAATTTGTGTGATTCGTGTAGATCTGCAATAAACATATTTTTAGCGGAGGGGGGGGGGTCCTCAAAGTAATATGCGAACGCAAGCTGTCATGAATATTTTTCAAGCTTGTTCGTTTGGCCAATCCCATGTCACCATGACAGGCACGTTTTTTATTTCGGGTCTTCTGCCTCGATGCCGTAATAGACAGGTGTATTACAAGACATGTCTTTCGGGTGAAAGCGTTGGTTTCGAGCGGCCTTTTTAATATGGCATTTACGGTAACGTGTGACGTTGGTACGCTGCAAGAACGTTATACTATCTAACGTAGGCTAACGTGCTAATGTCAGACAGTTGTCTGACACGCCTCGCAAATCACATAAACTATTTTTGCTGGTTACAATAACGGTGTTATCGGATAGTACAGTGTCTTTTTCTCGGTAACTTTTGAAAAATCTAAGCGTGAAAACGCCGAAAAATTTACATTTACTTAAAAGACATGGCCGTCAGCCGAGTTTGGTCCGGAGTTTAGCTGCTAAAGTTATCTTCTGTCCTGTCGTTTGAAGCAAACCTTTTAGCTCTGGCATTGGTCTCCCATTATGTATTTATCTATTTCTTCACTGGATCGGAAGTCCATTTTCCAGGCTATCGCACGCCCCCTTCATTGAGGCAGAGGTTAGGTTTGCCTCCCCTATGTGCTTTTTCACTGGGGTTTTATGACAGATCAGCAAGACTGAATAGCTTCTTCACATACGTGAAATACATATTACATTACCTATTATATGGATACAAACGACATATAATAAAAGTGTTTACAAATATTTCAGTGATGACAGACGATGAGAAAGCAAAAGTCATGCGCTCAACCCAGTGTGTGAGGGATTGCACAATCTGAGATGAGGCGCAGCTCGTCGCTGCCTCACCTCGCGAGTCGCCTCTCTGTTTAAACAGGACATGGTCAAATTCAGCGATTTTGATTATAAAAATGATCGGAATCATACAAAAATGTAATTTAAAGCAAAGATCAGTAGATACATATTAATATTTATCTCATCATTATTTGTTTTTTACTTTTCATGATGACTTTTACTTTTCATGAGGTATGTGTATGACCCGTTTTCTACTGCCGGGCGCTTCACTGCAACTGAACAAACTTACCACTCTCCTATTTCAGTTTGGTTTCAGAATGAGAGAATTTTAGGAGGAGGATGCCATTACTGTGGCTCAACTAGGAGTCAGGTGCAAATGGGCCTTGTCCTGACAAGCTAGACTCAAAGAGTAATGTAAAGGGAAAAGAATATGTGTTCCCACTGTCACAGTTTTTCAAGAACACGGAGAAGCTAGGCCATGCCTGATGCAGCCTCTATTGATTTTCTGCTCCTATAGTTGGCCCTTGTTTGGCTTAATACCTGATGGAGATCTGTGACGTAATGTGCTTTGGTGAAGTGGACTGGAGTGGGTGGTCGGGAGGGTATTGGGGTGGGTGGTTGGGTTGGCCTGTGCCCGTGCAACATTCAACACAGGAATGTTTATGATGAAACTGTTACTAGAGCACAAAATTGTTTACAACAGCACAACGTTTTTCATAGATCTAGCCTCATCATTTTGTTGTCAAAGTGCACCAGATTGATGCATTGAGTTTTAAAATGTGCAAAATGTTCTTATAAAATATATTCCCCGGGGAGCATGCCCCGGACCCTCCTAGGGGGTTCGCATTGTTGTCACCTTTTTCATCCCTGATGAGTTTGCACCCCTGACAGTAGGTGAGCAGTTATAAATATAGATTAATGTGTGCTGTCATCACTTACTACTTAATGGAGTATGACTCACAACAAGTGATTTTTTTTTTTTTTTCAATAGCATCTTCAACATCCCGTTCCAGTCTTTATTTTTACTGTGTTATCAGCGGGCAGCATTTGCTGCTATTCATAAAGCCCTTTGGAGATTTTAGGAGGGGTGGCATTTTGACACCCAGACTTTGTGTGTCCACATCCTTTTATTTCCCAACATGCAGTTGTAATTAGGTGCAGAGTTAAGGTCAGGGGGGTATTCCAAGTACGTGGTTTAGTGACAAGCCTCACTCTCCTATCAAAACAAAGCCATAAGGCTCCTCTATTAGGAGGTTTACCACCTACTCTGAGTCACCCAGGTTTGTCACTACACCACGTACTTCAACCTACTTTTCATACTACTTTTGTCGGTTGTTTAAAAAAACAGCCTCTACTATTTCACATTAGTGCCCGGATATGGCACAGATGCGGTCAGCCATTTTCTTGGCTAGTTATGGCCTTGCATATGTTCTAACTCTTAATGTGATACATTTTGCTTGCACAGCTGAGGCAGGAAATCCTGTTTTAGAAGAACCCAGGGCACTTCTCTAGAATTACCCTTCTCTCTACGTTATGCTACTGTACACAGTAGTGACTGTTTAAACACGGGTGCTGTGTATGCTACGTATATACTTGTATGGCTGGAGGCGGTCGTAGGGAAGCTGTTCCTGAGACAAATGCAGACAGTCTCACAGACTGTTCCCAAACTCACACAAAACATCTAAGGTCAATATTTTCATTGCCAGTCCATCGGCACTAAAAGCTGGGGCGAAACCGCACCAACACGGACGGCTGACTGCTGTTGTCTCTAATCGAGCCTTTCAGTTGGATACGTTAGTGATAAGGATCTGTGATTCAAAAACCAGACATGCACCTCCCCACCCCCCACATGCACAGCACACATCCACCCCCAGAACATCCATCTGTCTCGATAAACATTTCTCATCACTCACGGTATGGGTTGGACATGTTGCGCTGCAAAAAGATGTTAGTTCTGAACAAGACCACCACAGTATCAAATCTAGCCACAGATCTTGTTCTGTGGAAGATCTGTTATATGATGTGCCTTTATTTTGCTATCTTACTTCCTCGCTCTCTCTCACACAAACTCAAAGAGAGAGAGAGATAGATAGTGAGAGACACTGTGCATTGCATGCATCTTTCAGAAATGAAGCTTCATTTCCACCAACTAGAGAAGGTGCACTGTATTCTGGCTAT
Source organism: Clupea harengus (assembly GCF_900700415.2). NCBI lineage: Eukaryota > Metazoa > Chordata > Actinopteri > Clupeiformes > Clupeidae > Clupea > Clupea harengus. The sequence continues at coordinate 17,442,327 of NC_045163.1, read as the reverse complement.
GTAGATGGTCATCTTGTCTTCATAACCCAGGGTAATTTCCCCAGAAAAGTAAATGTCTTTCTGCAGGGGAAGATAGATTCATGAACTCCACAAATCAAACGTTTGTGTGTTCGTTTTTTTCCATTTAAAAGTTTTGTAACAGGGTTGGGTGATAAAGATTAACGTCTCCTAGTTGTAAATAATGGTATTGTTAGTGTGCAATCAAGTGCGGAAAACCATCATGGTTTTTCTTTTTTTTCCAGCAATCTCTGGTCTATGTAGATAAGCCATGTTACCAGAAGTGCTTCATTTACCAGGCTGTAACAGATATGTTCTAAAAACATATCTCATGGTCAGAGCTTCAAATCAGTGGAGAAGATATCGCTATCCTGTTGCAGTTGATAAGGTCATTTATTTACACATGGAAATGTGTGATTACACACCTGTTACCTTTGTTGGGCTTAATGTCAGACACCAGGTCAGATGTGTTATCCAAGGGACGGTCTCGTTTCCCCTTTCTGAGCTCCGACGGCTTGGGCACACGTTGGCGATGTATTCACTGCGGTGTGCTTTGTGTGTTTACTATTAAGCTGTGTAGTAGTATTTTGGCTGAGAGCTTGTAGTCTTATACTGAGTGGGGATTAGGCATACTGTGCTTCAGCTTGTTTTGAAAAACCAGGACGCATTCTTATGCGAAGTGTCTCTGTGTATGTGTGTTAGTCTGTGTATGTGCAGTTCAAATGTCTAAACATTCAAATGTGGAGAATCACACAGATCCAAAAGCCCTCCTCTAACACATCCCCAAGCCTGGCATTAGCACCAAGGCTAGCAGACACCTCGACTGCCGACCAGAACTCTAGCCCTAATGGAGGTTAAGAACATAAAAATTAGCCTTCAGTGCTTTAAACATAGTCAACAGTTTGTAGTCCGTCTTTACCCCATTTTTAAACAGAAATACACCCTGTGTGTGTGTGTGTGTGTGTGTGTGTGTGTGTGTGTGTGTGTGTGTGTGCGAAAGCTTGAAGGCTCTGTCTCACTGTCGCTCCGCCATGGCAAGTGAGCATCTGCCGGGACCACACCGCCTTCTCCTCCATGGCAACATGCCGGCATTTCTGCCCCGTCAAACTCCTCACACACACGGCTGACAGTTGGGAGTGGAAAAAAAACAACCTAGAGCAGAGGCGAGGAGGGAGAACCCAGCAGACATGTTTCACTGCATCAGACGAAGCCAGGGTTTGTTTATTAGTGTGTGTGTGTGTGTGCGTGCTTGCGTTCATCGATGTGTGCGTGTGCGTGTATCTAAGCCAGGTGGAGGAGAGGTGCCAGGATAGGAATCCCAGAAATGTGAGATTGTTGGTAAGGAGTAATAAAACATGAGCGATGAACGCCAACATTCCGGGGATTCCTCGCCACCCCACCGTTACCAGCTCAGCCACCAATCCTGCCTCACACACACACACACACACACCTTTGTGCCAAAGCCTGACTGACTGTCACTGCAAGTAGGTGCCAGGGTTTCCTGGCGCCACCTCCTCCCTTTTCCTCAAAGTTTAGGGTCAGACACCTGTAAACTTTCAGACCATCAAAGACTCACAGACTAATAAGAAATTTGTGTTGAGCCCATTGTCATTCTCAGCAGTGACGACCACCAACTAGTTGCGTTGTGTGCTGTTCATGCAGTGAAGTTGCTGCGATGTTAGGGAGTCTCCACCTGCCAGTTATCTCCGCTACATTAAATGTTTTCATTTAACAGAGGCTTTTATCCAAATCAAGTCACAGCGTAGTACACGTTAAGGGTTTTTTTCCCGTAAGTAAAGTGGTTAGCACCTTGCTCTACCAGTTGGGATTGGTATGGTTAGCACTTTGCTCTACCAGTTGGGATTGGTATGGTTAGCACTTTGCTCTACCAGTTGGGATTGGTGTGGTTAGTACTTTGCTCTACCACTTGGAATACAGGAACATAGGAAATGGGGAACACAGCTTTGTGTGGTGTTGTGGCAGTGAAGTGGCTGTGATGTTAGGTGCTGTCTCCACCTGCCAGTTATGTGAGCTCACTGGCTTGTGTTGAGCCAGACTGTAATTATTTAATGATGTGATGGAGCAGAATTAACCGGCTTATCATTAAGCTCTTTTCGATGGCTGTGTCACAAGGTGATGCTCTTCATTCTCTCCCCGTCTCTCTATCTTCCTCTCTTCTCTCTCCATTTCATTGCCTCTCTTTCTGTTATTTTTCCATCTCTCTCTCTCTCTCTCTCTCTCTCTCTGTGTGACCAGTCTTGGCATCTTGGCATTGACATCTTTATTTCATTTTTATGCCCTGTCCTTCAAAAACACACAAAAAATGCTAACGCTGCTACTCTGGCCTGCTTTCCTCTTGAGGGAGGGAGGGGAAAAAAGCCATAAATTCACCAACCCAAGTAAACCATTGCACTCCCAAGCCTCCCAAGTCCCACAATCCCTGTCAATCTGTATCTGTCAATATGTGTGGCTCCCTCTCCAGCAGAGAGTCGCTATTCGCTCAGGCGGCTCCAGATCCAGGCATTTGGTCCCCCACATGCTACAGTTAGCATCTCGCTCACATAAGGTTGCTAACTCAATACACAACACAAAGCCATGTAGCTTTGGCAGTGTTTGCTAAGTGATTATGTTCAGATAAAGAAGAGAGCCATGTTTATCATATGGATCAGGCCACCAAAAAAAGAAGGCTTGGAAGGTTTGGAGGTTAAAGCGAGGTCCATTGGTTTTCGTCGGCAGAATGCGCTGGCGTGTGTGTGTGATTCAAAGGGGATGGCAGGCCTGGCTAATCTCATTAAACACACAATAAGATTTGTTAGCGGCACAATGAGACGAATTGCCTTCTCGCAGCCAGATGCTTTGATGGTTGGTGCGCGCGTCGCCATGGCAACGACGGGTCACTGGGAGAGGAACTGGCCAATCGCAGCCACTCCTTTGCTTGCTGACCGATATGTGGCAAGGTGCCTGTCTCTAGGAGACCCACAGGCTTGTCCAGCCCCTGTGAAATGTTGCGGTCAGTCCTCTCTGGACAACAAGATGGCAGAAGTCTGCTAAGGACACATGAATATTTAAATGTGTTTTGAAATACCATACAGTGTCTGTACACTTGTATCTGTTCTCTGAATAATACACAAAAATCCATATCTGTCCAGACTCGGCAAAACTTCCTTAACACTTTTCTTATCTGTCTGTGTATCTCTCTCTCTCTCTCTCTCTCCCCCTTTCCTCTGTTGGAGACAGAACAGCAGGAAACCTAGGCGGCAGCCAGTGCTCCTAGAGGGATAATCTAGTTTGTCCTCTCACCTTGTTATCGCCCCGCATGTGGTCTGTTCGTTTGGTAGCCGCTACATTTGCCTAGTCTTCTCCTTAGCTCAAGGTCTAATTTAGGCTTGTTTTTTATTTTTATTTAGTCTAACCTTAAGTCTTAATCAGCTCCGTGGGCACTGAGACATAATCATATTTGCGTTTGTGTGTGTGTGTGTTGTGGCCGTCGCAGTAATTTATCCATCGTCCCCAAGCCTGCCGCCTCAGCTCAGAGAGGGAGGGGACAACCAAGCAGCCCGGGGGGGGGGGGGGGGGGGGGGGGGGGGGGGGGGTGTGTTTAGGGGGTGATACTACAGGGAGGGAACGTTAGACCCAATAAAAGCCCTTATTCGTTTTCTGAGTGTTATAGTGTGCTTACAGACTCCCCATCAGACTGCCACTGGTGTACAAGATGAAACACTACAGGATACAGACCATATTTAGCCTACCGTATGTGTGTGTTTGTGTGTATGTGAGTGTGTGTGTGTGATGTGTGCGTTTTTATGTGGTACATGCATTCACTTGCACACTATGTTGTGTCCATGTGTGCATTTATGGTTGAATTTATACATTAAAGCAGGCTATGACCACATGTAACATTCTCTCTGTGTGTGTTTGTGTGTGTGTGCTTGTGTAACTTGTGTTCTCACTCACATCTGGTTAAAATCTGCTCTAATGTTGTGTGTGTGTGTGTGTGTGTGTGTGTGTGTGTGTGTGTGTGTGTGTGTGTGTGTGTGTGTGTGTGTGTGTGTGTGTGTGTGTGTGTGTGTGTGTGTTTTGTACACTCACTCACACACATGGTCCAGGCTTGTTCTGAAACTCTCTCATCAGTTCCCATACAAAAGCCCCTGGGCGTTGGCCCCTCCCATGTGGTGATGTCATGGAAGAAACCGGGCGGGCGGAGGTGGGGGGGAAGAGTTATGGGTGGGTGGAGGAGCTGCTGGTGGCAGTAACAGCAGCAGGAGTAAGTAGGAGTAGGAAGAGTAAGAGGAGGAGCAGCAGGAGTAGGAGTATAAGGGAGGAGCAGCAGCAGGTGGAAGAGCAACAGGAGTAAGATTAGGAACAGGAGCAGCAGGAGTAGGAGGAGCAGCAGGAGTAAGAGGAGGAGCAGGAGGGAGAGGAAGAGGAGGAGCAGATAAAGTAGCGCTGCTCGTGGGATCTGCGTGTCTCCAATTTGGAATTTTCCTGTTTGTCCAGAGCGCGGCCCCGCCCCAATGGAAGGCATTCCCTCTGCCCCTGTGCCGCGCCATCCGGGCACTGTGCTGGCGTCGCCACGCAAAAGGCAGAGTGACAGGGGGGCCCACTAGTGAGAAAAAATGTGTCAGGTGTACACGAAGGGACATAGAGGAATTTGAAATGGTGGAGGGACAGTAAATGTGTTCATGGCCTTGGGTTTTTTTTTTTTTCTTTGAGTACCTTTGACACTGAAGGGACACTGTGTTGACCTGGAGTCCTAAGTTAAGATCCTCTAAGATGGCTCCTCACTCTAGGTGTAGCGCTGATCCACACCAGATCCTCTGCAGATTCTGCATTTCCCTGCGGCAGAGCTCTCTTGCATCTAAACATTTACTGGTGCACAAATGGGGAATAACACAAATCAGCATTACTATAGTACAGGCAAGGCAAGTGCAGAAACCTACAAACTGGGGAGCCAAAAATCTTATGGCGTAGCATCATTATGCATCTGTACTTACCAGTGCTCATCATGGAGCCTTAGGTCCACCACATGTGCCAGATCACCAGTGTGTCCCTGGCATTGTTGCTCTTCCAGCTCTGTGCTGGCGCTGCGTGGCAGTGTGGAGGCCTGGGCCCCAGGCGAGTCTTTCCCTGCTGTGAGTGCGGGGAGACAGGCCAGCCCAGGGTCTGGAGTCCCTGCTGTTAATGAGAGGCAGTGTAGGTGTGACATGGAGCAGGTGAATAGAATAGAGCTGGCCTTTACAAGAGAGGTGCTATGACAGTGAGAAAAAGAAATGGGAGAAGGGGTGGGGGAGGGAGGAGAAGAAAGAAAGAAAAGGGGGAAAGCGACAGAAAAAGAGACAAAGAAGGAGAAAGAGTGACGGATAGAGGAAAGGGAAGAAAGAGTGAGAGAGAAAGTGAGATGGAGAGGAGGGAAAGAGAGAGGGAGGAAGAGAGGGGGTTGTTGCGTTTACTGTGGCGGGGCGTCCTGCTGACAGCAGCACTTTCTTTTGTGTGTTTTTTGTTCCGTCTCTGCTACCTCTTCTCGCCTCGCAGGATTAACTCTGAAGGGTAGCCTGTGTGTGTGTGTGTGTGTGTGTGTGTGTGTGTGTGTGTGTGTGTGTGTGTGTGTGTGTGTGTGTGTGTGTGTGTGTGTGTGTGTGTGTGTGTGTGTGTGTGTGTTTTGGTCCTTGAGTCTCTCTCTCTCTCTCTCACACACACACACACACACACACACACACACACACACAATCTTATAGTTTGGACCTTGAGTTTCCATGGCGCGCACACACACACACACATACTCACATTCGGCACGGTCACCCAGATCCATGGAAGGGACTCAGGGTCCCTGAGCTCAGCAAACACAGGCAGCCATTACTGCTGGAGGTGTTACCCCCACCACAGCCCGCTCTGACCCAGATATGGTGCCGCTGTGTGGGATAACAGGGCTAGGGTGTTACAGAGAGGATAGCTGTAGTGGTTACGTCTCAGAACATTTAACTTTAACAACTTTAACCCATTGGCAGGAAAAATGGCTGTCTGACCATTAGACTACCATAGCGCCCAATAGGCTATATAGCCTCTGAATATACTGCCCATTTTACAAAGTCACGCAATTGACTTATTTTTTTTTTAAGATAAATATCTGGTCCTCACAACCTTTCAGGGATTTTATTTTGAGGTTCCACATATAGTTCCTGACCTCTAGTATCCAGATTTTGCTATTATAGGCAGGTTTTATAAAAGCCTGAAGGGTTTCGTAGGGCTGCAATGACTGAATGAATGAACTCAATGAGCCGCAGGTGAATCCACTGATTCCGTCTTTGAGGATCTGTAGGAAAACAACTTGCCGTTGTCATTCAGATGTAAATTTTTGCATTCCGGGGCTCAAGAATTGTCTACCATCTTGATGATACAATCTTACTTCTTACTAGTTATCTATTTGAACTCTAGCTGACAAACTGGCGCCCACTGAACTTGTTCCTGCCAATATGGCCCTGATATGGTTTGTGACGTCAACCGCTACAGTTCTACACCACCCCCTCCCAGCCCTCCACTTCCCTTACTGGCCTTTTTATCAGTTTCTCGATCATGTCTCTCTTCCCTGTCTGTTCTCCATTCTTCTGTGACTATCTGTCTCTTCTGTCACCATCTTGGCTGTCTCCTCATTTCTTGTATATCACCCCTTTCTGTCTATTCTCGCTGCTTCCTCTCTCTCTCTCTCTCTCCCTCTTTCCTCTCCTCCTTCTCTATCATGGCTTTGCTGTCTCTTCTCCCTGCTAATATATATCTCACTGTCTGTCCATTCTCTTTTAACCTCCATTGTAAATATATAAATAATATATACCCAGTGGCTTATGTATGCTGTACGCGCAGCAGATCATATCTACCATAGAGGGGGCGAGAGCAGGAAGCAGTGAGCCGACTCGTGAGCCTCCTGTAGTCGTCCCACGCATCAGTCCCTGTTTCTCACACCGCCCACTCCCCAGGCCCGTCACTGAGCACTTGACCTTGTAAAAGAGTCCGCGCTCGAGACGGGAACATCACACAGCCGAGAAAAGCACACACAATGGAGCCAGTGTGTTTGTGCCTGAGCCCAAATCGGCATCGGCAGGCCAGCGGGCATCCTTAGGGACTGTGTGGGCAAGGCCTGGAGTCTTAGAAACGTGCCACCCAGACACACTTGCACACAAACACGCACGCACTCACACGCACTCACACACACACACACACACACACACACACACACACACACACACACACACACACACACACACACACACACACACACACACATTTGCATGCAATGGAACGTGCACACACACAAAAACATTCAGACACACAAACACTTCACACATGCATACGTATGCCACACAGACACCCCACCACACACACACACACACACACACACACACTCAAATGTATGCACATACAAAGACCCAGCACACAAGCTCGGACACATCCACACAGACACACCTCTAGTCTCGCCAGTCGCTCCAAACGCTGTCACCAGTCTGTGATATTGCCCAGGAGACAGCAGAGTGCCAGGCCAGACCAGCCCAGTGGGCAGCATTTGGAGACTTCCAGACCGCCTCCTAATCCTCTAAGAGGGTTCTCTCTCCCTCTCTCTCTCTCTTTCTTTGTCTCTGTCTGTGTGTGTGTGGGGGGGGGGGGGGGGGGGGGGGCGTGATGTGTAGTCAGGTTTGGTTTCTCTGAATCTGGTCCTCTACTGATGCGCCACATGTACATATGCTAACAATATGAGGTCATTCTTGCTGGCATTTTTAATTAATGATGTTTACACTGGGGATAGCAATCCTGATTGATACTGGCATTTGGCAAGATTGTCTAAATGTATATGGATAGGGTTTTTTTTTTTTTTTACCCTTTCCCATTACAATTCAATCTCCCACCCACTCTCACTCTATCTCCCTCTCTCTTCTCGTGCTTATTATATCTGTGCACAGTGTGTGCTTATTGTAAACAGACTAATTGCATCATGAGATTTTCTACAACATGGCGCGTGGGTGTAGTATAATGTACAGTTAATGCTGTGAGGGAGACAGTGGACATATGGTAATGTTTCACAATGGAACAATAGAGTAATGGAACAATAGTTACCTTATCTTAAAAATGGTGACTTCAAAGCCTTGTCTCAGATGTGTGATGTACTGATGTCAATAACTGAATGGATGGTCTCTCTCTCTCCATGAGATTTAAGGCTTGGTACTTTTAAATCTAAGGATGTAAGCCTGTACACAAGCTCCTTGTCTTTCTCTCTCTCTCTCTCTCTCTCTCTCTCTTTCAAATAACAGGTTGAGGGACTGATTCTTGTCCTGTCCTATTTCGCTTTGGATGATATTATATACATATATATGTCTTATATATGTTGAAATAACAAGTTGTAATGTATTTTCAATAATCTTTCCCTCTCTCTCTATCTCTCTCTCTCTCCGTGCAGCTAATGGCAACGATAGCAGAAATTTTAAAGGCGTCCGACCCCCCTGTGGCCCCTCCCGCGTGCTTCACCTCCGTAAAGTCCCCATTGAGGTGTCCGAGGCTGAGGTCATCTCGCTAGGAGTCCCTTTCGGCAAAGTCACCAACCTGTTGATGCTCAAAGGCAAAAACCAAGTAGGTGTTCCCACTCGTGTTCACATTCCCATCCAGATTCATATTCACATTCCCATCCACATTCATATCCACATTCCCATCCAGTTCATGTCCACATTCCCATCCAGATTAATATTCACATTCCCATCCAGATTAATATTCACATTCCCATCCAGATTCATATTCCCATTTCCATCCAGGTACATATTCACATTCCCATCCAGATTCATATCCACATTCCCATCCAGATTCATATCCACATTCCCATCCAGATTCATATTCCCATTCCCATCCACATTCATATTCACATTCCCATCCAGATTCATGTCCACATTCCCATCCAGATTCATATTCCCGTTCCCATCCAGATTCATATTCACATTCACATCTAGATTCATATCCACATTCCCATCCAGATTAATATTCAGAGCTACTCAAACAGCAAATACAGTAAAGCATCAGATGATTTACTAAATGAATGAATGAATAAATGACCACATGTAGCATTTTCTTTGACCAGCATTGGGTACCCGTTCTCAATGAATGAATGAATGTACTGTATTCTGTTTACTATCTTTCGTGACGCCAAAAGCACTTCAATGACCATACATGACCACCACCCAGAGAATTAGCCAATCAGAACTTTGGGGCAATGTAGGGGGTCTTGATTGTGAACGAGCTCTGAAAGAAACCCACATCCAAGTCATCCATTGGTCATTTTGGGTTTATTTGCGTTGTTGTTGTTGTTCTGCTGTTTTGATGTGTAGGCCTACTACAGTTTATGGTAAACACTATGGACCATGGTATAAGATTGGTATTAGCAAAATATGGCCCTATTTCAGTGGTTTTACTAGTTCATAAAAGGGCCATATCGTTTAATAAAACTGCACAGCCAATTCAAGTCCTGATCATTTTCAAACTCCTCATTTTCAATGGAGCCCAAAAAAAGCAGCCATCGCTGTTTGACTTCAAATAAGGACATCTTTCACGGCACGCTGACTTCATTGAAATTGCTCCATGGACGTTCTGGGGGGGGGGGGGGTTGTGGGGTTGGGTATTTGTTTTAGTCGACATACGCTTCATTACGCTTCCTGGGGAAGATGGCGCAGAAGTGCACGTCTCTGTTCTTTCAAACACATCAAGGTCCTCTTAATAACCACCCCCACCCTGTAGGACGCTGCAGTGGAAGACCACAGTGCCACGTCCCACTTGAGTGCCCTTTCAAATTCAAATGGGTGGAGGGAGAGAGGGAAGGATTGATGGAAGGAAGGAAGAAAAAGAAAGGAAGGGCATACTTAGACAAAGAGGCAAAAGACGGGCACATTTTAAGATGCCCTGAAGCATAAATTTTACAGAGCGATGAGCACGGTTTGATTGGCCATCAAAGTGGAATGAAGACAGGCTTTTTTTCTTTTGGTTCGTTGTTTGTTTGGTTTTGTGTGTGTGTGTGTAGGGGGGGGGGATTGTTTTTTTTTTTTTTTTTTTTTTTTTTTTTTTTTTTTCCCCCCCATCAGGCCCACGTCAATCATTCTCTCACACCTTGCTTGGAGGAGTTTGGAATAATTCCTCTTTGTGCCGTGTGCATTAAAAAGAAGCTCTTCTCCCCTCTCTCCCCCCGCCACGCCAAGATCTTTAGATCTCCCCCATGGGGTGTTCAGAGGCAGCCATTTTAGTCAACTTGAAACAAATCTGACATTTACTTACTCGGAATGCCCAAAAAAAAAGAACTAAGAATTGTTCAGCATTTTTCCGTTTGAATTGCTTTCGCTTTCTAGACAGTTCACCCTTAAAAGGAGAAGCTTCAATGGAGACCTAGGAGTACTTTGCTGAAGCGTCCAGTTTATGCACTTGCAGAAGTCCTGTGCCAGATAACTGTTGCTTTAAGGTTCGACTATAGTATCACTGGTATAGCAAGGGGCTTTAAACACCAACTTCAGGGGTTCAATACCCAGGGAACACATATATTGTACTGTATAGTATGCAAACATTTACTATGTATACCTTTACTCTGTCTCTTTGGGTGAAAGCTAGATGCTAAATGAATAAATATTCAGAGATTCTATCCTTTTGTGGGAGGTCCCATACACAACCTCAATGCCATCCTGTCTGAAACATAGCAACTGTGAAAGTGCCTCTACTGCCATCTCTGTATTCACGCGTATCTTCCACACATCTTTTTTTTGCCGCTGCGTCACTAGGCTTTTATAGAAATGGCTTCCGAAGAGGCGGCCATCACCATGGTCAACTACTACACCACCGCCACGCCCCACGTACGCAACCAGCCCGTCTACATCCAGTACTCCAACCACCGCGAGCTCAAGACCGACAACCTCCCCAACCAAGGGGTAAGTCTAGGCCTGGTAATTTATAGGCATAGGTGCTGGATCAAGAAAGTTATTATGATTATTAATATTTGTATTATTATTATTGGTTTTATATGTATATTTATTAGTATTGCACTCAATAAACCTATATCCACACAAGAGGTGCATTCTACACGGTACAGACAGCATGCGGTGTAATGATAGGCCTCAGATCTATTGGCAGGGCTATGTTAACAAAATAGCAGCATATAGAAAATATTTTATAAGGGGTTAAAAGCTAATTCAGAGATCATGCATACCATAACAACAAGTAGTCAAGGTGTCAACTTAACTCACCCTGCAAACTGAGTTACAGTGAAACTAGAGGGAGGGAGAAACCCAAGTATGTGAAGTGTTTTTGTGTCGGGACATGATTTGAAGACAGTGCAGAATGGGAACAAAGGTGTGCTCAAGTTTTTTTGTGCAAGTGTGGTTGCCAGAGTGAGTCTCACAGTGTTTCCTGGTTTGTGGCATCACGTTGCAGTTGAGCAAGATCTTGGTCGAATCTCTCAAGAATGCGAAGTATTCTTAGAAGCCCCATAGTAGGAAACTGAATGAATTGAGTGTTAGTTTCCTGAAATTGAGACATCGAGGTTCAGTCATCTTAGGTGCAGAATGGCACATTCTTCCTCTCCTGTGTCGACACTCTCGTTCTGCCCAAGGCAATTTTTTCACCCTTGGGAAAAGAAGAAAGTCTAAAATGCTTTCTTTCCCCGTCTGTCTTTCTCAATCTTTTTCTCTGTCACTCTATCTACCTCTCCCTCTCTCATGTCCCCACCTTTCCGCAGCGTGCACAGGCAGCCCTGCAGGCTGTCAACGCCATGCATTCTGGGAACATGGGCTTGTCTGGCTCTGCCTCGTCCAGCGATGGCTCCCTGATGCCTGGGCAGAGCCCCGTGCTTCGCATCATCGTGGAGAACCTGTTCTACCCTGTCTCCCTGGAGGTGCTACATCAGGTGAGAACCACAATGCCTCCCCACCCCCACCCACCCACCTCTGAGTCCCTCAAGACCTGTATGTGGTTAACAAGAAACAGAATCTCCCATTACAGTGATGAATGAACACAAGTGGAAAAATCCTTAGTCGTATCCTTGTCGTATCAAAGTGTTGTATCCAGACTGTGAACACTTGTCATGTAGTGCCAAAGACTCATCTGATCACACAAGACTGACCACTGGCTAGCACGAACAGCCCTCTCTTCTTGAAATGCTAACGACAAATGCTAAGGCACCATCGTTGAGATGTGGAAATAATCAGTGCCATGGGTTGATGGAGATCAGAAAATTGATCAGGACATCAGAGACCGAGATCAGTATCCAGTCTGGCATAATGTGTAACGCTGTAATTAATGCTCACTGTGATAAACATTAGAAAAAGTCTCATGTAGAGATTGTAAATGTATGTGGTTTTTGGGCGTTGACTTTTGGACCACTTTAAAAACTTTGGCGTTGACTCTGGAGTTGTGTTTTGTGTTTGTCTCCCTCCACAGATCTTCTCAAAGTTTGGCACAGTCCTGAAGATCATAACTTTCACCAAGAATAACCAGTTCCAGGCCTTGCTACAATATGCAGACCCATTGAATGCACACCATGCCAAAGTGGTTCGTAAACAAATCCCTTTTGTCCTCTCAGATATCTGCAGATTCATGCTTCATTGGTCATCATGTCTGAAGCACAGCCCTCAGTTATATCTCTGTAGGCCTATGCTTCCACACCACGTTAGTGAGTGATGGATCGGGATCTTTCGCACATACGCAGTGCAAGTCCAGTTCTTTGCCTTTGTTGTGTGTTTGTTGACAAACACTCTGTTGTCCTCTTTCACATCCCCCCTCACGCTCTCCATAGTCATGGTCTCACATACATTCAGAGAAGTTAAACTGAGCATTGTGCAGATGCATTGTGGGTGAAAATCCTTTCAAATTTGAATTTACCTTCTCCACTATCTCCCTTAAATCCGAGCAAAACCCAGTTTCTATGTAAATCTTACCAGGGTAGGTTAGGGAGGTGATAGGGAGGCTTCGGACTTACCTTCTCACACTGGACATCACCGTACCTTTATACCCAGCCCTACTGGCTTCTCTGGATCCTTCATACCTCCGTGTCTGCCCCATTCTTTCTCTGTCTTCTTCTTTGCCTCTTTCTCTCTCTGTCTCTCTCTCTCTCTTTTTCACTTTGTCTCTTTCTGCCTCTCCCTCCCTCCCTCTTTCGCTCCGCCTGTCAGACTTGGCAGTCTGGCAGCCATTTGTACACTCTCACCACCTCTGAATAAACACACACACACACACACACACACACACACCCACACACGCCCACACACTCGCACACACACACGTACACACACGTACACACATGCGCGCACACACACACACACACACACACACACACACACACACAAACACACCAAGTCACACACATCAACACCCCCACCCATCTGAAAAACAGCCATCGCCACGGCATGCACAAATCAGCACCACCCCCCTCCCCAGTGATTCATGTGTCGGGGGCTGAGAATATCTAATGAACGGCAGTGGCACCGACAGAGGGGGAAAAAAGAGCCCAGAAGAATAGCGAGTAATTACTCCTCTGGTCGCCGGGTGTTATCTATTGTACCGCTGCCACGTTGAATCGCCTCCCCTGCACAAAGAGCCTGTTTGTGAGTGTTACAGGAGGCAGGGCAGGGCTGGGGAGAGGAGGGGGCGTTAGGGGTGGGTGGGATGGGGGTGATGGGGGTATCTGCGGGTTTGGGGTGGTGGTCGGTGAGTCCAAGCCCCCAGGCCTTCGTCTGAATCCCTAAATTGCCAGAGGATGACGAAATGTGCCCCTCCCAAATGGCACACAGACAAGAGAGGAAGAAAAATTGCAGCCTTGCATTGCATTACATTGCAGCCTTCATTTACTGTATGTGGGGTGGGGGAGGGGGGGGGGGGCGTGAGAATTCCCTTTCCCATGATGAATGCATGTGACTAGGCTTTAAACTGCCCCTTGGGGGGTGGAACTGGGTGGGAGGGGTGCAGTCATCTATCCCCTGGTCTCTTCTCATTACTCCCAGAAGCTGTCCAGAGCGACTCCATTCTGTCTGATGTCACAGAGCAAGAGCCCAGCTCTGTCTTCCCGGAATGATAGATGTCCTAGGCTAGGCTGAGAATCAGAAAAATGTTCCTTAATTATCTGGGTAGTGTTTTGCTCCTCTAAAGTAAGCAAGCTGATGTTGAAATGGGGCTGACATGGAAGAAGAGCCAAGGAGACGTGTTTGAAGCTTTGTCTCTGAGGGCTTCACTGAAGAAGGGGTTCAGTATATAAAGTCTCCTCAGATTAAATGTATCCATAGTTACGCAAAGTCACATTACTGGTGAAGTGTATTTTCACCAAACTAAACAGGCTGGTGTTGAAATAAGGCCAAGATGGAGAGATAGGAGGGCCGACCTGTCTGTCGGTAATGGTCCTGAGATGAAGTAGTGATGGGCCGGGAAGTGTTCTGAGTGTGTCGACTTACTCTGGGTCATTCATCTGCCACAGTGCCATGCTCATCTAGTGGATCTGAGCCGGGAGTGTTGAGGTCATGTTGATGATCCGTTTCTGCCTGACGGATCAGTTTTTCTACGTCACCTTACAAAGATCCTGTACTGGGGAGGGAGAGAGGGAGGGGAAAGAGAATCCTCCAAACACCAGGGTCATCCTTCGTTCAGCGACTCCCTCATTTCAAGCTATTGATTGGACATGCGCTGGCCAGGAATGATCGAGCAGAAGGGTGTTTGTCTGTGTTACAGCAGACTGTCATTAACTAGATCAGATGCGATCGATCCACAGGTGTGTGTGTGTGTGTGTGCGTATGTGTGCGCGCGCGTGTGTGTGTGTGTGAGAGTCTGCTGGCCCGACTCTCATACTCTTCCTCATGTTTGTTGGAGACCTGCCAGGGCACACACACACACACACACACACACTCGCTACCGCGGCGGCGAGGAGAAAGAGTGATAATATCCAGTGCTGGGTGAAGTGCCTACATTCACATGGGGATTTGATGTGGGGGCTGAGCTAAGGGTGCCAAACTCCGCTACATTCAGTGAACCTGTGCTTATTTCTCTGTCGGAGAGTGCTGCTGCAGTACTGTAGCTAATCTGGTGTAACACGGTGCTAGCGAGGTCTTGGGTTTGTTTGTCAGGGAGCACACATACTAATGAAAAGACTGTGATGACTTCTCCATACTCTTGGTTGTTGATGCTTAAAAGGGTGTTGGAATTAGAATACTGTAAACAAAGAAGTTTTATCCACCAAATCCATCCAAACCAACTGAACCAAAATTCAGCCCAATGTCACCTACAGCCTGAGGCTGCTCTTGGTGGCCCTGGTGGGTTACCTCCCTTATGCATACACTTGATGATTTTCATAATGTGGGTAGGCCTCTGCATCGCCCCCATGTAAGAAAATTTGATGTATTTATCATTTTCATTGGCCCCTGAGCACAATTGACAAGGTCATTTTACATTTCAAATGAAAATGAGTAAATCATGATCATGAAACCTGTCCGTATCTGTCTGTGCACCTGTCAGACTTTGGATGGGCAGAACATCTACAACGCCTGCTGCACACTGCGCGTGGAGTTCTCCAAGCTGGCCAGTCTGAATGTGAAGTACAACAACGACAAGAGCCGTGACTTCACACGCCTCGACCTGCCTTCTGGGGACGGACAGCCTGCACTGGACCCCGGCATGACCGCTGCTTTCGGTGAGCAACACATAGATAACAAGTTTAGGAAATTTAGGAATTTAAGGGCTGGTCAGACGTGTCTTTTTTTTCTATTATTCAGCATTTGAGAAAAACATTTTACCATGAGGATATACTATGAATAATACTGAATATGAATAATTGAAAACATGCTTTTGAATCACTGAGAAGATTTATGATTGCCATTTGCCAAACAAAATGGTGGCCTCAGACTGCATTGACCACGATGCTTTGAAATATTACAGAGCCCAGGTTCTTCCTAGTTATGTTCTTTTGTTTTTTTTATGTTTGTTCTGCTTCCACTCTCATATTTTCATCTGGGTGATAAGACAGACCTGTCGGAGTGGGGTTTGGTGTGTGTGTGTGTGTGTGTGTGTGTGTGTGTGTGTGTGTGTGTGTGTGTGTGTGTGTGTGTGTGTGTGTGAGAGTGAATGGCTGATGCTCTTTCCAGCTCATTTCCTTTTAAAATGGCAGCGGTGGCGGGTGGAGCACAGAGTGGTGTGGTAACAGTGGGAGCCGAGGGGTGGAGAGGAGAGGAGAGGAACGGGGAGGGGGCCTTGCTGAGATAGCCCACTCCACAAATGCCTGATTCCCCTGTCTGCTCAGCCCCTCCCCAGCCCTGACTGATGGGTGTTTGTGTTTGATCGTAATGCTATCGGCTCCCAGCATGCTCACACACACATACACACGAAGATACATGCAGATACATGCAATCAAAGGCCACAGCACTGTCTATCTTGGGCTCACAAAGTTGTGAGTGGGCAGGACAACAGAGCCACAGGAGCTGTGTCAGATTTATCAGGGGTTCCTTGTGTGTGTGTGTGCGCGCGTGTGTGTGTGCAGGACAGCATTTGAATTAGTGTGTGTGTCTGCACATGCATATATTATATGGGTGAATGTGTGTGAGGTGTGAGATTTATCAGGGTTAGTGTGTGTGTGTGTGAGGGGGCGGTGGATGAGCCAGACCAGGTCGCTGCTCATCTTGTTGTCTCAGGCCCTGTAAATCAGTGGTGCTGTCTGTACCGAAAGGTGCTGTGGATACTGATAAGCCCTGTGTGTGTGTGTGTGTGTGTGTGTGTGTGTGTGTGTGTGTGTGTGTGTGTGTGTGTGTGTGTGTGTGTTGAGTGTGTCTCCCACCCTGTAAATCAGTGCTGATGGCTCTGTTCCTGGGTGCTGGTTGGATCCTGGTATGACAGAGGCATGAGACCCCAGATGCCCAGCGCTCCACAGAGAACTTGTTCAACCGCCAGCTATTATTATCCACCACCAACATCACCCTCAGACTTAGTTTTTTATTTATTTTTCGTTTCGTTTATTTATTTATTTATTTATTTATTTATATTTTAGTTTGGGGTCTCTGTGGAGTTGCTGCGCTCACTTTCAACTTTCCTTTCATCTCCACGCTCATGAATTATGCATTAACGAGTCTGTCCGATCGGTTAGGAGGCACCGGCCCCTGGATGGGAGTGTGTGTGTGTGTGTGTGTGTGTGTGTGTGTGTGTGTGTGAGACTGTGTGAGACTGTGTGAGGGGAAGCTGACAGAATTTACTGGAGAGGCAGATAATAGTGATTGTGGAAGTCATCACCAGCACGCAGTATTATATGTGTGTGTGTGTGTGTGTGTGTGTGTGTGTGTGTGTGTGTGTGTGTGTGTGTGTGTGTGTGTGTGTGTGTGTTTGTGTGTCCCACAGAGTAGTAATTACACATGCTGGGACAGCTGGAGTTAAATGGGAGCTCAGAGGGGCCACACTCCACAGTCAAACAGACACACACACTACAAGCAAGCACACACACACACACACTACAAACAAACGCACGCACCTACACACACTACAAACACACACACACACATACACACAGACCATACACATAAAGACACAAATATGTCCACAGGCCTGCACATGCATAAAGAGACACATGCACTCACACACACAACCTCATGCTCTCATGCACACGCATATATCACGTGTACACACAGATACATCCTCACGCCGGCACATAAACTTACATGGTCTCTCAAACACATGCACAGAAGCACATAAATACACACACACACACACACAAAACAGAATCAGCCCATTTAAGCTGTGATCTCTGAGGAATGACTGAGACTTGTGGGAGAAATCCACTGAGGTATCTCTGTGTCCCTGTTTCATTTTTCACACGCACACACACACACACACACTCGTACATATGCAGAAGTGAGGTATCTTGTACCATAAAACTGCACCCTTTTGATGCCTGTTTCATTTCCTGCCGGACCAGAAAAGCCAGACTCTCTCTCTCTCAGAGAGAGAGAGTGAGAGAGAGAGAGAGAGAGAGAGAGAGAGAGAGAGAGAGAGAGAGAGAGAGAGAGAGAGAGAGAGAGAGAGAGAGAGCGAGAGCGAGAGCGAGAGCGAGAGCGAGAGCGAGAGCGAGAGCGAGAGCGAGAGCGAGAGCGAGAGCGAGAGCGAGAGCGAGAGCGAGAGCGAGAGCAGCTGTGAACTGCTTTAGTGCCCTCCAGAGAGAGAAAACTGACACTGTCTGTCACTTCACTGGTGAAACTGCCTCTGTGTGTGTATGTGTGTGTGTGTCTATCTTTCTGTCTGTTTGTTTCAGAGGTAGATCTGCTCTGGTGCTGAAGCAGAAATATTCCATGTCAGTTGTCATACTTTCTCCACTAAATAGATCCAGTCCAATAGGCACACCTAGAAACCAACTCAGACATTCATGCATATAAACACAAACACACACACACACACACGCACTGTGTCAGCCCCAGACTTATTTTCACACACACACACATTTGCTGTAGGTAACGCTGTTAATTGTGTTCTTGTGTGTGTGTGTATATTGTTTGGTGTACAGGGGCTCCTGGGATCATCTCTTCTCCGTATGCAGGAGCGGCTGGTTTCGCCCCCGCCATGGGCTTTCCCCAAGCAGGTAAAACACACACACACACACACACACACACACACACACACACACACACACACACACACACACACACACACGGCACATTTCCACCTATTTCTATTAAAACCCCGTATGTGGGGGGGAAAGCCTTAGACTTTTTTTGTTTCTATCTCTGAGGCTGGACTGGGGCTCTAGCCTACACGGCCTCAGGTTCGTCCTGGAGAAGGCCAAAGTGGGGCTAAACTAGGGACCTTTGGAATGGAACAATGCAACAATAAAATCAAACATTTGATGATGGGACGCATTAGTTTAGGTTGCCTAGCAACAGAAATGACTTAACTTGTATTTGTAGATGAAAGCTGTCTACGGAATAAATCAGAACTTCACAGAAGAGTCAAGGACACTCTTTCCCAACAATTTCCTGAGCTGCTTAAATGTCATTTCAATTTCCTCTATGTGTACAGTGCAACGGTTGCTAAGCACTGTTAGAAAAGTTTCTAGCGGTGATGTTCTGTTTGCTAATGTCCCCGATATTGCAACTCTTAATGGAAGCAGTGAACAGACGACCGAGGCTATTCACCGGTGCTTATGCCTGAGGGAAAGCCTCAGGCTGGCACCGATTTTAAATAGAAAAAGACCAGTAGATACACATTAACACACACACACACACACACACACACACACACACACACACACACACACACACACACACATACACACACACACACACACACGTCTCTCAAGTCCATGAGCCCTGGGCTGTACCACTGTAAAAGTCATTATCTCAAAGATGTCATGGCTCAGGAATAGATGTGTGTGTGTTTGTCACATTAGAGGGCATTGACTCATGTGATATACTGTCTGTGGGTGTGTATGTGCATGGTTTAGCACAGATCATTTTAATCTACTTGGGCTGTGAGCATTAGGCCTCCGTATAATGGATTCAAATGAACGCATACATTATTAACCGAGTAATGATGGACTAATAAGACTCTGCATTTGTCCATGTGATTTCCTCAAAGCATTGGTAATACCCAGAATTCCCTCTGAAACGAGAGAGAGAGAGAGACACTCATTCATTCTTGGGCATTTTTTCTAAGATTTTGCTCTTCGTGGAACTGGGAGTCGGAGAGGCATGTGATAATGTGGTGATGCTTAAATTTGGCTAGCCTGTTTTAGGCACTCTTCAAAACAGTCAGTAAATCATATTACTACCTGAGGACTGATGTCACCCTAACCCTCCCCTTCACATACATGACTAGCACCTTGCTCAGACCTCTAGTGGGAGTATTAAGATTTGGAAGCAGTCACATGCCCTAGTAAAGTCTTTAAAATCTATTCCCACCTATGCCATTTTATCAGAGACTAATCCTGGCTTGGGTTATGTCTTGTCCCAAGCCACACCGAGTCTGTCCTCGCCAGTTTCTCCGTCCTCCTCCTCCTGCTCTCCTCCTCCTTTTCTTCTCTGTTGCCATGGTGATGTGACTCATCTACCACCTTCTCCCCGCCCTTCAACCCCTTCCCTATGCCCCTCCACAACCCCACTCCCACCCCACCTCCACCTCCTAGGCCTCTCCATGCAGGCGATGCCGGGGGCTCTAGGACCGCTTGCCATTCAATCGTCGACAATGGGACGGATGCCCATCCACGGCATGGCGCCCACAGCCCTCCACTCCGTGCTGCTGGTCTCCAACCTCAACCCCGACGTGAGTGCCCCCTCCTCCTCTTCCTCTTCTTCTATCCTCCTCCTCCTGTTCCTCTTCTTCTTCTTCTTTTCTTTTGCTTTTCTCCTCCTCCTCCATTCCCTCTCGTCCTTTCCTTCACACTCCTCCTTTACTCAAAAAACACAGACCTAATCCTGTGCTCAAGTCATCCTGTGTAAGGTCTAAATGAGCTGGATCACATGTGCTTTACAAATGCATGATACAATTTAAAGAGAGCTAGATGACGAAAGAAAGAACCCCTTCACTCATGCCATCATACTGTGAAAGGTCTAAATCAGCTTCTGGACCGCACTTTGTTTTGTCAGTATTTCAGACTGTAATGCACCTGAATAAACCAATCAGACACTTGCAATGCTCTTGATTAGCTGAATCCTCCCTTGTCAGATAATCAAGGGTTTGCGGTTCGTAGCCTGATTGCAGCCGGTTCAGTTAACAGCTGAACACTTGTAAGATCTGTCAGGTGTGGTAGAGCTGGGAGAAGCAGTGAATGTGCTGTGTAGCAGGACCACAGGACTGGAAGTTGGAGAGCGTGCTTATAAAGCAAGAGACCGTACAGAGATAATCAATCCAATTAACCTAGACTCGTGGATGCGGTGTAACAACTTCATTTCTCAAACGAGAGCAGATCCAAACACTAGAACAGTATGTCTGGGACGGCGTATAATTAAAGTCATTTTGACTGTCTGTTGTTTCATTTCTTTTACACAATACTGTGTCCAAATATTCAGCCGAAACAACTTCCACATCAACAGAGGCAATCTTACCTGTTATCTCCACGCTCAATCAATTCACACCCCAGCACTGCAAAAGTGATCAATTGTGAAAGTCAATTTCAATTGGGTTCAATTATGTTCTTCCTGAATGAATTCAAATGTGTCTCCAATGTTGTTCTACTCGAATTAGTTGCAACACGTTCCTAAAGGTGTGTTCTTTCTGAATGAATTTGAACGTGTTCCTCCTAGATGGTTCTCATTGAATCCGTAGCCTATGGTGTTGTATTTGGCCAAGGCCGCCACAAACTACGCCGTCACGTATCTAAAACATGTCGATCAAGATAGATGTTCCAGTCATTGGTTATGGGAAGGCTATAGCCCTGCTGATGGTTTAATATTTCCATGTTTGCTGTTTAATGTCAGTGGTCGCTGTCACAAAGCACAGGCTTCATTTGATTCTGGGAATAAGCATCAGTGTTTGTGTGTGTGTGTGTGTGTGTGTTCCTGTGCATTTCTTTGTGTGTGTGTGTGTGTGTGTGTGTGTGTGTGTGTGATTTTTGTTTGTGTGTGACCATGGATGTGCCAACAGCATTTTAGCTGGTTATTATTAACCGCCCCCCTCCCACTCCCTTTCTGTGATGGCTGGTGTCAGTGGCAGATGATGCTTGTGGAGATAAGAGTCAGTATAGTGTGTGTGTGTGTGTGTGCGTGTGTGTGTGTATGTATGTAGGTGTTCGTGTGTGTGTGTATGTGTGTATATTTGTGTGTGAGTGTCAGATTATAATGATGCTTCCTCCTGTATCACACAGAGTATATCACCTCACGGACTCTTCATCCTGTTCGGTAAGAGCACCATTTATTACTCTGAAAATTGGATTTCTCTCTCTCTTTCCTCCTCCTCTCTCTCTCTCTCTCTCTCTCTCTCTCTCTCTCTCTCTCTCTCTCTCTCTCTCTCTCTCTCTCGCCCTCTCGCTGTCTTTTTTTCCACACTGTTATAAAGGCAAAAGCTACAAAGTAGAAAGTAGACGAAAGAAAAGGGACGCTTCTATTTCCTGCCAAGCAATCACAGAGCTGATCGCTCAGCGATAGGTGACAGTGGGGCGACGATTCGCTGGCTTCGATTGTGTACCTCATGCGGTGTGTTTTTGTTGTGTGTGTGTGTGTGTGGGTGCCCCCGCGGCCTCCCAGCCACAATTTAATATCAGTCAGCAGCTCACTGCCAGCCTGGCTCCGCTCTGACTCTGATGGCGGAGATAGGCCAGCCCCTCTCCCTATTGGCTGTCAGCCTGTCCCGGCGCTGCCTCTCCACCAGTCAAATGCCACAAGAAAACACAAGCCAGAGACAGGGCGGATACACTCACGCAGAGACACGCAGACACATATGAACACCCTTACAGAGATGCACACTGTGAGCACAGACTCGCATGTTGGTACACAGAGTACACATAGAAACAGATATCAAGACTCTCAGTGAAAATTGAGTTTGGATGCAGTTATATCTTATATCCTCTTCACTCCTCTCCTTACTGCTATTGTTTCGTCTTGTGAGGGGCTGGTTTGTCCGTTTCGTTTGTATTGACAGTTGGCTGACCCCTTTTTCCATTGCCTTGCTGATAGATTGAATTGTGATCTATTTGATATGTTAACCAAATTAGTCTAAGTTTAAATATGTCTCAATTTAATGTATTTTGTTTAAGTCTTTCTGTTGGTCTGTCTTTGCATGCAGGTGTATATGGTGATGTTCACAGGGTCAAGATTCTCTTCAACAAGAAAGAAAATGCCTTAATACAGATGGCAGATGCTACTCAGGCACAGCTTGGTAAGAACAGTGGTCCTTATACTGTGCGTATGTAGAGAATAACACACAGCCTGCCAGTCATTATCATTATCATTATCCAAACCACACGTCCAGACAGCAGTTGAGCCTGGAATGAATCTGGGCAGATCATAGTTGTCTTGTCAGAATACCAGAGTAAGTAAGCATGAAGTGAAGTAAAGCTTATAAAACAACTGCAGGAAAATAGCCCCCTAATGTTTGTTAATCAAATAAATACATTTTAATTGTTAATTTAAATTGGACATCTGGACAGCAGTCGTACAAAGTCTTGAATGGATCTGGCAAGGTCTTTGTCACATTCCTTACACACTGTGACCTGTCTGGTATTCCATTCCTCGAGTATCCAAGCCTTTCTTATGTCCCTACAATCTGCTGGAGGAAACCTTATTCTATCCGACAAAGTTAAAGTTCCCCCGTCCTTCTGTTGCTATCCATGGTTGACTGTTTCCTCCTCTACCGCATCCCCGTGTGCAGCTATGAGCCATCTGAACGGCCAGCGTCTCTACGGTAAGGTGATGCGGGCGACCATCTCCAAACACCAGACGGTGCAGCTGCCACGCGAGGGCCAGGAGGACCAGGGCCTCACCAAGGACTTCAGCGGCAGCCCGCTCCACCGCTTCAAGAAGCCCGGCTCCAAGAACTTCCAGAACATTTTCCCGCCCTCCGCTACCCTGCACCTCTCCAACATCCCGTGAGTCATCGGCCTCTGACTCATCTCATCCTCTTTTTTTTTTTTGCTATTTCTCTTTCTTCATCTTTTTGCTCACTCACTTTCTGCTCTTTCTCTTTTTTTCTCCCTGTTTCTTTTCCTTTCTCTGGTTTTCCTTATTTTCTTTTCTTTTGGTCATTTCTGCTTTACCAGTAATTGATACCTTATTTAAGGCGTGTATGTGTGTGTGTGTATAGGTTCCAAACAAT
>NC_045163.1:17393085-17418070 GCF_900700415.2 Clupea harengus | reverse complement strand
CAGATGTAACACAGTGTGGTCACATTCAATCATACCCTCGCTATTCCATTGATGTGATTGGCAGAAATGGTCAGAGACATCTGATAGGCTACAGAGAGTGTCCTTTTGAAAAAAATGCATTTCTGAATCAAACCGTGTACAAGAAAGTCTCAAAAATCCCAAAAATAAATGCAAGAATATTCACAAATAGCGAACACTTTGTAAATGCACATTTGCCAGTCTGTAGATAAATGTAACAGTGTTTACATTTGTGAGTCACGTGACATTTATATGTGAATTGTGTGAAACTCGCAAAATACGTTTGTGAGTCACGATTCCAACTCCATAAAGGGCCGTCATCCCAGTGGCCCTACAGGGCCCGGGTAGCACCAGACACCCAGCCTGGGTCAGGGCATGTTCAGCCCTAGGATGATAGGTTACCTTTTTTGTACAGGGTGTGAGTGAATAAGAATGGTAGAGAAGAGAAGATGAGAGAGCGAGTGAGTGCATAGGAATGGAGGAGAAGATGCGCAAGGGAGACAGAGTGACAGATGATGGGAGCAAAAAAGGAAATGCGGGAGAGGAAAAAGAGTGAACATGCTGAGAAAGGGAGAGTTGAAAAAAATAGGAACAAGAGTGTGTTGGGAGGAGAGAGAAGGAACGGGTGCAAGCGGGCAACTGAGTGACTGATTGCTTGATACGGAGAGGAAGGAGGGGAGGAAGAAGCAAGGCTCGCCTGGCACCGCGGATGTTTTAGTGCAGCTCGGGGAGGTTTATCTCAGTTCGGGTAATGGCTTTCCTTGTCCTTGAAGCCCCTTCTGGCTTCCTGTAGAGGGCTGGCAGGTTGCGCTGCCGCGGGAGAGAGCTGTCACCGCTGCTGGAACTGAATATTGTCCAGGACGGACTTCCAGGTCTGCCAAGGAGAAGATGGGGAGGGGGTGGTGGGGTGGTGGTGACTGGAGTGACGGGATACAGAGAGGTTTATAAGCACAAGGAAGTCTCTCTATCTGTGTGTGTGTGTGTAGGGGGGGGGGGGGGGGGGGGTGTTCTGAAGAGAGAGATAGAGATACTTCAAGGCCTGCCAGGGGAAAGATGGGTGGGGTATCTGTCCAGAGGAACGAGAGGGACAGGATGCAGAGAGCTGGGCAGGCATGAGAAAGTGTGCGTGTGCGTGTGTGTGTGAGAGAGAGAGAGAGAGAGAGAGAGAGTGAGTGTGCGTGGTGTGCGTAAATCTGAAGAGTGTTTTTTTTTATTTTTGTTTCTGCCTCGGCCACTCCTTTTAAAAACCCATTAGTGCTCTTACCACCCATTCGTTTTCACCCTCACCTCACCCCCCGTTCCTCAGCTTGAACAAGCTAGGGCCAACAGGGAGCCGGCAGCACTCATCAAATGAAGTGCCTGCATTTCCCCCTCCTGCCTTCAACACGATTAAAAGCCCCCATAACCACCCCGAGCAGATTAAAAGCCTCCTAGAACCTGGTCCCCGTCCCCATCCCCAAACTGGACCCGTTCTGGCGTGAGAGATCCGGGAAGTCTCTTGAGGTTGTGTTCCTGGACGGTTGTGGTGGAACTGGTTCTCCTCAGCTGTCAGAATGTTTTGCTGCTCAGACCGGCAGTAAGAGGCTGTGGCGGCCGGATGCACTTGACTTTATTACTGGCTGAATTATGACAGGAGGCTCTCTGCTCCGTGCTGCATGGTGATTTAACCTCTTCAGTATGAGACGTTCCTGCATTATCACACCACATCCATTAGAAGTGTTGTGCTCCTGGGGATGTGCTTATTTATTAGGTGTTAGCGGGCTACTTGCCGGCACGTTTCATCCAAGTGAAATGCCCATTCAGATTTGTCTCTCTGATTTGGCTAATGTATTTCGAATTAAACATGTAACAAAACGTTTAAACAGCGAAGAATAAAATAAATAGACTGAAGGGAGAAAATATGAGGAAGGTTTTAAGATGAACTACAACACCTAAGCTGAACTTACAGTAAAATGCATTTAGCACCAGTTTGGGCATCTGTTTTGCAAGAGTGTCAGCCATGCCAGAAGGCAGTGGCTATGGTGAGTGCTCACACTTTGCATTTATGTAGGAGATAGACTGAGCCTATTTAGAATGTTGTTACCTTGGCTGTCAATTATACTTGTACAGTCTTGCTATTTCCCAGCCAGTAGGTTCCATTGCAGTGGAATCCAGTGAATTCTTAATAGGCCCTATTGTGTCTGGTAAAGAGGGCGACCATGCGACAGCAGGTTTACAAAAACAGAGAAGTTTTCATGTGTTTTGGTCTTGCGTCCACATGACCGCAGGGTTTTCAGGGCCTGAAAACAGTATATTTTTGAAAAGGGGTTCCATAGTGGGTCGGGTTCCACTGAGCTTTTTGAAAACGATGACAACACAGCCCCAACTTTATCCAATCACCTTTCATTCTCAGTGAAGCTTCAGGCTGAGCTCCGCACTCCAAAGCCTCCTCCACGTCCTCAGTGGCAATGAATATAAAATCAATTTTTGATTGATACGCATAATGGTTGTCAGCCAATGTGTTATATTTATATGAGGAGGACGTAATCTATCGGACCCATCAGTGGCCAAAGCCTTTTCTGGGTTTGTTTGAAAGAAATTGACTTGCGGCCATGAAATTGCGGCAACTTTAAGCAGAGCATGTTCACTTCACTGGGGAGTTCTGTTCGACCAAGCCACATATTGGGGGAAAAAATATTTAAAGGATTTCTCTCATCTCGTAGTCTCAATAATAATCTCTAGTTGTAGGCTATAAATTGCAGCATAGGTTGTACAAGAAAAACAACCTAGCTAGCAAAATCGTTTTGCTTTTGTATTGACTCAACGTTGCAGTTCAGTAAACACTGAAATGAAATGCTGGGAACACCAGAAAATAGCCTGTAATAGTGTGACATGTGGGAATCTCTTGTTGAAGTTATATGAATAAAGGAAGTTAAACAGTAACCTTGGTGGCCGTCAACCTGTGCAAGTTAAGGTCAATGCTATAACCAGCCATCAGAATTCATTTTTGGTAGTATGTGAATGTTGTTCGATAGCATTTCATGGCGGTGAGGTTTTTTTTTTATGGTTTTGGAGCTGTTTGCATAAGATCAGCTGTTGACTGTTTTATTGTCCATTGTATTATCTGCCCTCTGACAATGACAGCCAGTGCTATGGTTCAGAGGGCAAAGATTTAAAACCTTACCGGCTCATGTTAGGGATCTAGAGTTGGGGATCTGTGAATACATTTGTTAAGCATTTATAGAAAATAACACTGTCAAATAAATATTTCATAGATGTGTGGGTATGTTGCATTTTTGATGCTTCCTTTGTCTCTGTGAGACTAGATAGTGTGTGTTCGTGTGTGTGTGTGTGTGTGTGTGTGTGTGTCTGTGTGTGTGTGTGTGTGTCTGTGTGTGTGTGTGTGTTTTCAGAGTGGCTATGTAAAGTGTTGTAGTGTGACAGAGCTACCAGGAATTTTGCAATTAAACACTGCATTTCCCATAGTGGTGGCTTTGCTGCCCTTCTCTTAACTACCTCGATTAGCACTAGACCGTGTTTTAGCCATTGTGCACAGTCAGCAAGAAAAGTCCTCATCTAAAGGCTTGTCTCAGCAAAGTGCCGTTGTTTTTCTGGTGGCAATATAGAAGGAAAACTAGTCGGTCGAGCCGGGAGTGAGAGTGGGGGATGAATGTGAACTGACACGTCCTTTTTGACCTTCTGCTTTGTGAGAGGCATGCCTGGCCCTTTTCAGATAAACGTCATGTCCACGGAAAGGTCGAGTGTGTGTGTCAGGCAGTACCATAAACATCAGCAATTGTGTGCCTGTGTGTCGTTGTGTCTTATCTACGCAAATGTCATGTGGGGTAACATTTGCAATTTCATTGTTTTATTGGTTAAAGCTAGGATGAATCCCGTCTACGTTTTATGCTGTGGAAAGGGCCGACACCCTCTTGTTGCCCAATGAAAAGCTTTGCGTTCAGCAAGGTGTAAATCCTACGCGAGTTGGCCTGCAAGCAAAGGGAGATGTAGCATGTGTGGGAGTCTTAGGCTTGCCCTGTCTTTGCAAAGGCTTTAGTTTAAGCCCTAACAATAGTTACTCTAACAGTGGCCATAGTGCAGTAGTGCCTATTGAGTTGAGTGCATTGAGTTCTCACCAACCTTGTTCTTTCTTTCTCCTCTGCAGCCGTTTGCATCTCAACAAGAAAACCCCTGACAAGCAGCCCTACAGTAAGCTAGCTGGGGTCTCGCTTCTCAAGCCACTCAAAGGGGTTGACCCTAACCTGGTCAACAACCTGGAGACGTTCTTCGAGTTGGACTACCCCAAGGTAAGAGGCCTTTGTCACGGTTTGTCTGTTTTCCCTGGGTCGACTCATCCATCTGTCAGTCATTATGTTTGCTAAGGTGACAGTCGTCCCCCCCCCCCAAGGGCAACACTACCTCCACACTACCATAACCAATAGCAGAGGTGTACACAACAGCAGGGGCATATATTCTCTGTAAAGGAAAAGACCATCCTTTGTAATCTTGAAGGTTTTCATACAGAAAACATAAAGGGAACAAATAGGGCACTTTTGCTCCTTTGTCATACACCATGAGACATATGGCTGCAAGCGGTCTCTCTGGGCTCGTGTCTGATGTGTTGGCCACAGGGAGCTTATATATATATATATATATATATATATATATATATATATATATATATATGTCAGCCGCGGTTGACTAGAGAGGCAGACATCGTCGTAGAGAAGAAAAACATGTGGGTGTTTTGACACACAAGGTAATTGTATAAAGTTTTGGGTGTCTGCACATGATGAATGAAGATGAAGGCATAAAGTATAGGGATGGGTATCGTTTGGAAAGCACCGAAATCTGCGTTGCATTTCGGTCCGGGTAGGTACCGGTTGTATTGGAACCGGTGCCATATTGGAACCGGTTCTCGGTACCCAACCCTAATAAAGTATGGGCTTGCCTGGTTGCCTGGCTGAAAAACAGAAGCACTGGGGTGACGTTGAATGCCACACTTGGCTCTCTAGCTGTTAGTCTTCTGTGAGCTTTTGCAAACATGTCAGTCTGGTAAGGTGGTTTGCCTTCAGTGGGCTTCAGCAATTGCTCCAAAGATGGCTAGATGCATGTGGCTGTCAGCTTGGGGGGGAATTGGGTTTACTTTTGGGTTTGGCTCCTTCCCGCTTGACACGTCGGAGCTTGATCTCTGGTTTTATGGTGACAAGCCAAAACATGGGACTCAAACGTGTGTGAAAAGCTAACGACAAACACACCCCATGCGTGCGGAAACACCATTTTTGCCATCATGCAAAGCACCCTGGGACAGGGTGTACGCAGTGTGTGTGTAGGCCTTCACACAGTCCTTTCTGATGGTGGAGGTTTTTCATTTGGGTGACGTCTCCTCCAGAGAAATTACTGGGAACTATTAGGAACACCAGAAGAGCTGAGTCATTATCATGGGCCAACATTCGCTTCTGCAAATGCTTTGTCAGCTTCTGTGTTCACTGTCAGTGCAGCGTTGATATTCTCTGTCTTGGTTGTTGAGTAAGTAATGTTAATAACTAATGTTGATAAATGATCATTAAGTTGTTAGTTATCGGAGATACTTCATGTGTTCACAACAGACAGGTCGTTTATTCATTACAGACACACACACACACACCTTACTTGTGTGCCAACGGTTAGATAGGCACTGTCCCTTTGTTTCCTGTCAGCTTCTATTTCCCAGCAGTCTAGTAATGTGTGTGTGTGTGTGTCTGCGTGTGTGTGTGTGTGTGTGTGTGTCTGCGCGGGTGTGTGTGTGCACACACAAGAAAGAGAGAGAATGAATGTGTGTCAATACCACATAATGACAAATCAATGTCTAAGAAAAACTGTGTGTGTGTGTGTGTCGGGGAGTGAGAACAAATGAATGTGAGCTTCAAGAAAAGCAGCTGATCAGCCAGCCTCTGGAATGTTGAATTTGGCAACTCATTACTGACCTGCCTTTACTGATCAATCTTTAGTCTTTTCTAATGAACTCAAGTGCTTTATCCTCACCATTGCAGTGGCCTATGAGACCTCACACTCACTTGAGCCTGGTGTGAGAAACCAGAGTGCAATTAGGACAAACTGTTTTGAAGTGAATTACTGATTCATTTTGGGTCAGTGGCTTTGGCATTTTCAGCATCAGAGTAATCGTGTTTTGAGCGGGGGGGTTTTCCCCATGTGTTTTTTTTTTTTTTTTTTCATGTCCACAAGGCAGATAAATGGTTTGCCCTGATTTTTCCTGGTGATTGTAAGCTACGTCTGTCTGGATCACAGAAGAGGAATTTGTCTTGTGAGAACATATAGTAGAGTTGGTCTATATAGGAATATCCGTGTCAGTGGAAATGGTTTTTATAATCAGGCAGAACACTAAAAGGGTGCAGTTTCCACTGAGTAGAGCTGTCACGTAAGTCATTGAGCCTAAACTAAATGTGAATGTGTTTATATTGCAAATATAAATATTACAATTAAATACAGTGATGGGAACATGGATGCACTGAAGAAATCTAACTGGATTTCTGGACATTGGATTGCATCTGTGGCAGTGTGACACTGAGTTTGTTGCCCTGTGATGGTGAAATGTGGTAGGAGAAGGTTAGGGGATAGGGGGTTTTGATGACATGAGCTCATATTAGTGTTGAGTGTGAGGGGATGGTTCCTCTGGTAACCGCTCCTGAATCGGCTAGTCTGGTGCATTTAACACTTCACTGGTAATCAGCTTCATCTGACCCTCTGAGTCATCATTTCCCGGATAGTGCTCAGTCACACACACACACACACACACACACACACACACACACACACACACACACACACACACACACACACACGCACAAACACACACACACACACACACACACACGCACAATCACACACACACACACACACACACATACACACACACACACACACACACTCTCTCTCACACGTTGATGCTGGATGCAGATCTGACGTGTAGATGCAGGAGGTCCAACCAGTGTCCCTAAGCGCTACTGTTGAGGCACCTGGCATGTTCTGCCACGCCTTCCCTGGCTTTCCAGCTGGTGTGTGTCTAGTGACTGGGTGACATCATCGCCCTGACCTTTCACCCCTCTTGCATGTCACACGTTCGACTACTGGCCTCAGAAGTCTGTCTTCGTTACTCACTACTCACCCATGACCTCCGGCCCTTGAATAGGACAGGCCAGTCTCTCCATGAAGTGTCTGTGGAGGAAACCTCGATGGGTAATTAGTAAGGGTTGGGCCCACACTTGGTGTATGGTAAAAGACTGGCATCACCACACGAGATTCCTCTTACGGTCAGTATATTAGTAACACTGTTAGCATGGCTTGCTTAATTGTTGCAGCAGGGCTGTGGCTGTCGTTTGGCTTTGTGACATTGGGCGCAGGTTACTCAAGAGTGGCTGTGTCAGTGGACAGAATGGGACTACATCCTTACAACTTGCTCTTGCACCATTTGTAAGTGTTTGACAATTCTCCTTTGAAACTGATAAAGATAACTTATGGAGTCGATTTAAACCATTCCAATTATGAAGCCATTTCAGCATTCTTAGCTTCTTGAAGTGTGCGTCCAGCAGCAGAAATCCATGCTGAGATTAATGAGGCCTCTCTCAGCTGTGGTAATTGTTATAAAGATTGGGGTCATCAGCCACCTCTTTTCTCTGAGGTGTAGGCAGAAGAGCTTCCCCACCCGTGACTTATGCTAGGGGCGTAATTGATGGTTGACTGGTCCTGTTAAACCGTAGCCCTGGAATACCTTCCACACTGGAATTCGGTCATGACATACATTTCACTCCGAGACCTACCCTTGAGCAGGTGGTGTTGCCTGAGCGAGCTCTGAATGTTGGCCTCCAGCTGCTGCAGGCTGTCGCTCCAACCAGCTAGTTTTAAAGCAGCACTGACGGCACCTGCTGCTTGAAAGAGATAACTTATTCGTCAAGACATATTTATCAGATAGAGTTTGTGTCACTTCCTGCGAACTGAAGAACAGCGGACCGCTAAAAATGCCACCGTCTGATGAAGCCACGGAGTGACTTTCAATTCCCCATTTTAGTACAGAGCCAACTTACAATTCTCTGTTGTTCGCTCAAGTCAGCAAAGGGTTTGGGACCACATGCAGTCTGGTTGTTTGTGAGGACTGAATGTGTACGTGCGTCTCTATGTTTGCTCCTCCCTCCTTGCTCAAAGCACCCATCCCGAACCAGCTTCAGTTTCTCTCAAAGAACAAAAAAAACAAAAAAACCCAGTGGGAATGCATCCTATACCAGTTGTTTTCAGGTCCCATAGATTTCCACCACAGCTTCCTCAGAGCCGGATCCAAGCAGTACACTCGTGACCAAGCCTCACCTCCAGTCCCCTTCACCGCACCCCAACCACCCAATCACGAGATGTGCACGCTGACAGGCTTTTAGGAGTAAAGCTACCCAACAACACCCCCCCCCCCCCCCCCAAATATCTCCATACAGAGTCAAAGTCTTCAGTCTGTTCCAGCACTACCAGACCCCTAAACCAGATCCAACTTTAACCTCTGATTACTCATGCCTTCCTCTTTGGCATTATTATTTAGGTACATTCCACAGAGTTCTCTTTGTCCCTTCCGGCTTCCCGGCTTCCCGACATTCTAGAACTCTTTGTGCTCTGTGATGACTGAGAGTTTGGGAACATTTTATCTGCCCAGTCCACCCAACTAATGATGATTGTGATTTTGATATCTGGTGTTTTGTAGATGAAAGTCTTCTGAGCAAATTGTGATGCTGCTCGCGACTGGCTTTTGTCCAGAAAATGTGTGTGTGTGTGTATATATCTTTGTCTCTCTCTTTCTCTCCCTCTCTTTCCCTCCTTCCTCCTCTCTCCTTCTTTACTCTCCCATTCATGTTTGCGTAACTGCTGAGAATTCCTCTGGAAAGGACTAATAGCCCACTCAGTTAATACAGCCCTGCCCCACACAGCCACTGCCATGATTAGATATCTTAGAGAAGAATAAGGCACTTTTGTCACCCGTGTGTGTGTGCGTGTGTGTGTGTGTGTGTGCGTGAGTGTGTTTGCGCTTGCTCTTAAACGTGTGTGCACTAGGGTAGCTCCTAAAGTACAATTTGACGTTCCCTATTTACTTACACACACACACATACACACACACACACACACACACACACACACACACACACACACAGACAACATAAACAAAAACAAAAACACATACACACACAACATAAACACACACACACACACAGACACACACACACACACACACACACACACACACACACACACACACACACACACACACACACATACATTGTTAGGGCCATGACACTATAGTTGACACTAAAAGAGTAACTTCTTCTCTCTAAGCTATTTCAAGCCTTTCACCTCTGTAGCATGTAGCCCATAAATCATCTCCACATTGCATAATACGGTAAATACTACCCTGCGAGCTTGTAACAATCGCAGCACATCTCACCAGCACAATCACCTCCACTTTGCTTTATCAAACAAGACTAGCCAGTCAGCAGAGCCCTCTGTCACCGGTGGCTCCAGCGCCAAATCAGCACACAGGCAGTCAACAGGCCGAGACATACACCAAACATGCTGACCCTGGACAGTGTTCATCCAGATGTTCCGCATCAGTCCTGAGGGACTTCTTTCCTCTTGTGCGGAGTTGTGTGGAGTTGTTGTGTGGAGTTGTTGTGCGGGGTGGTTGTGCGGGGTGGTTGTGCGGAGCAGACTGGTGCCACTCTCCTCAGCTGAAACCCAGCAGTCAGCAGGGGCTTCCCTCGCCTTCCCCAGCCTTGGAGCCAGTTCCACAGACACCACAGAAAAGCCAAGCATTTAGCAGATTCACATTAATCTTCAGCACACACACCCACACACACACACATGCTGGATCTACTACATGCTCAAGAATCAAGGACATGTACATTGCGTGTATATGTACATATCTTCATTCATCCACCACTCATTGTCTACTACTCTACTCTACTGTCTTTAATGTAGTCTAGTTGAAGTGTTGGAGCCATACTACACACACACACACACACACACACACACACTAACTACACATGTATACATACAATACACACACTCCTCACACATGCCTCTGTTACCCTCCCTGGGAACTCTGAAGTCCCACCACCTCTCTGGCTGCACAAAATAGGCCCTTTGTTGCTTCCCCGTGTTGTCATGGCAACGGCGTCACCTGGTCTGTGAGGGCAGGCTTGAGGAAGGCTAGAGGGTGGAGGAGGACCAGCAGTATCTGTTGCCAACCTGTTGGTCGTTTAAAGTGCTGCTTTTGTTCTCGCTTTGTTTTC
This sequence comes from Clupea harengus, assembly GCF_900700415.2. Lineage (NCBI taxonomy): Eukaryota > Metazoa > Chordata > Actinopteri > Clupeiformes > Clupeidae > Clupea > Clupea harengus. The sequence goes on along the minus strand of NC_045163.1, from coordinate 17,407,754 downwards.
AGTTCATACTCTCTCTCTCTCTCTAGCTCCCTCTTCCTCCTCCTATTCACCCATGCATTAGGGTCTTTTACACGTACACACAGGGACACAGACACAGATTCCGAGTGTGTTCCTCAAAAACCTGAAGTCGTGCTCAGCAGGCGGAAAATCCCGCCAAAGCTCGTTTAGCAGGTTCGCGTGCTCAGCAGCACAGGCACATGCAAACCAATACTCCAGCCTAACACGATTGGCATCTCGGCAGACGGCTGCTGCAGCGGCAGGAATCCAGCTTCGGGTTTCGTGTGGGACTCAGAAGCTGAGGCAGTGGGCGGATTGTATGGAGCAGATGTCGATGATGCTCGCTTGAAAGAGGAAGTGTTTCACAATCAGCTAGAAAACAATGGGGCTTGCATTTATGTGTGTGTGAGTGTGTGTGTGTCAATGTGAGTGTGTGTGTGTGTGTGTGCGTGCACGCGCAAGTTTTTGAGTGAATGAACGGACAGCTGTCTGCATCAGTTTGTTTGAAAGAGAGGGAGCTTTGTCGGCTGTTAGTTCCATATTGTCTGTGGTCTTTGATGCATCAGAGCAAAATAATTGGGGGTGGGGTGATGGTGTTGATGGAAACACACACACACATAACACGCGCACACACACACACACACACACACACACACACACACACACACACACAGACACACTAGCGCACAGCCCAGATAAAGGGCCTCATTGGAGGTTCACACAATAAGCCGCATTCACGGGTACAAGTACTCAAAATGAAACTGCGCCTTGGCTGGAGGGGCTAAAACTGAACTGTGAAAGACACCCTCGCTGCGACAGGCTGGCGTGAATGTGTTCGCCGCTGTCCACTTCTCCACCACAGATCAATGCGGCTTTGTCAAGTCAAAATGAACTTCCCTCCACCAGACATCAGCTTTTCCGAGATGAATTTGAATGCATCATTCAGGGTCAGTTTTAATCAATGTCTCTCTGTGTCTCTCTCTCTCTCTCTCTCCACAGTACGAGATTCTCCTCTGTGTTCAGGATCATGATGACCCTGCCATTGACGTGTGCAAGAAGCTCCTGGGCAAGTACCCCAACGTGGATGCCAGGTTATTCATAGGTTAGTACCTGCTTGACATCTTCCAGATTCTTACATTTACATCTGTCTATTAAGCAAAGACTGTCATCCAAAGGAACAGTCATTGGGCCTGTGTGCTTGTGTTTGAGCCCCTAGCATCAAACCCATGACCTTTAGGTTGTTTGCACATAGCTGAACCATTTGAGTCACAGGAAAACCACTAGTACTGTGTGTGTGTTTTTTTTTTCTCTCCAGAAAAGTTCACTTCAGGTCTTACATGCTTCATAAAAGATATGGGGAAAAAAGATGTTGAAATGTTAAAGTATGTGACTGTCGGCCTGTTTTGTCCCGTGAGGCTGCTGTATGTGGAATGCGTGCATGAAAGAGTGGTGGTTGTCAGGGCTGCCTTGTTTGCTTTTTGAAACCCGGGCTTCAGGAGAAGCCCCCTTTGGTTTGGGAGAAGAGGGGATTGGGGGGGGGTTTATGACTAAATGTGTCCGTTCCGAGAAGAGTCTCCCCTCCGAGAGCAAATATTGATTTGAGCTCATTAGAAACATCTGCTGCCTCGGCACCGCGTGTCCCCATGGGAATGTTTTAATTCGACGCACAGGGCCCCCGTGGTGCGCCGCATCTCCAACATATGTTGCCGTGGTGATGCTCGTCAGGGAGACGCCAGCATCCCCCTCCAGCTCTTGAGGGGACCAGGAGCAGAGATCAGAGAGCCGTGCAGAGAGAGAGTTGAGCTGAGATGTTGAGTCTAGCGCAAACTGCAAGCCCTGAAATGGTATATCTTTTGTCATATAAAATACACACTCTACAGGCTGTATATAGGGACTGTAATCTTGTGACAATATAGTTAGTAACGTGGAACTGTACCCTAAGTGTATTTTAATTTTAAAGCTGTACTTAAGTTAGACTGTGGCCTTCTGCTATACAATTGGACTGTGGTTTATCATTCCCCAAGGTTTACTGTATCGATGGACTAGATGTCTCTATCATAAGTTTGAATGGTGTGTTTGTATGGTAAGTAGATGTTTCTACTTAGTGCTGATGGCTCCCTGTGTTGACAGTGGAGTCCCAGATGAGTGTCAGGACAGATGTGCCATGCATGAGCTCTGAGGAAATGGGCGGCTTTTCAACAGCAAAGACCGCACACACGTCAGTGTGTGTGTGTGTGTGTGTGTGTGTATGTGTGTTGTGCGGGTGTGGGGCGGGTGTTCCATATTCATACAAACACACACCAACACCATTTTCCCTTCTCTTCTCTCTCCATCTCTCTCTCTCTTTCACTCAGTTCAATTCAGTGAGCTTTATTATCATGCATTGCGAAAACAAACACTTAACACTCAATTAAGCATAAGAGTTTGGCATAGACAGAAAACCAGTCATCATATACACACACAGACACTTCATTGAACATTACACAATAATTTGACAGACAGAAATAATTTATTATATCTTGCTCTCTCTCTCTCTCTCTCTCTCACACACACACACACACACACACACACACACACACACACACACACACACACACACACACACACACACACACACACACACTCACACACACACTCTCTCTCTCTCTCGATGACGTCTTCCCGTGATGGGAGTGGTTCGTGTGCCCTTGGCCCGTGTATTAACGGCACATGTCATCTTCATTACCCCCGGTGCGTTCCGCAGCGCTGCGGTGTATCGGTGATGGCTGCTCCGAGGCCGTCGACCTTGAGGCTCTCACCGGACACCGCTGCTCTGGGGAAAGGCCATGATTTCCAGGCCGGATCGTTCATGCAGCCCCATCGACGAGCATAAAAGGGGGGCTTTTGTTGTCGATCAATGAGGCTTTCATAAGCTGGATGAAAGCCACACTCGTTTGTGCAAGGACACACACACACACACACACACACACACACACACACACACACACACACACACACACACACACACAGTGTTGGGACGGGAGGAAGGAGGGGTAGGATTGCTGTTGCAGATCAATGCCGACTAGCATGACGAGTAAAACGTCCCTAAACACTCTCTCTGTCTCTTTCTCTCTTTCCATCCCTCCCTCTCCCTCCTGTCATTTATCTATGCTCCACTAATGTTATCCCTCTGTCCCTCCCCCTCTCTACTGTTTCTCGTGTGCAGGTGGAAAGAAAGTTGGCATCAATCCAAAAATCAACAACCTCATGCCCGGTTATGAGGGGGCAAAGTATGACTTGGTCTGGATCTGTGACAGTGGAATCCGAGGTATGAGACTCAGGAGACCCAGCCCAGTGACTGCTCTCCTTCTTTCATTCATTCATTCATTCATTCATTCATTTATTCTTTCTTTCTCTCTCTCTCTCTCTCTCTCACTCACTGTCTCACTCTCACATTTTCTCTCTCTCCCTCTCTCTCTCTCAAGATTTACTTTGTGTGTGATTTACTCTCCCCTTTCTCTCCTGCGGTGAGGACAGGGCCATGTTTCTGTCTTTGTGTGTGTGTGTGTGTGTGTGTGTGTGTGTGTGTGTGTGAGAGAGAGAGATAATGACCTCTTCTCTCCCCTCTCTGCTGTGTAGTGAAGCCAGACACACTCACAGACATGGCAATGCAGATGACTGAGAAGGTGGGGTTGGTCCACGGGCTCCCGTACGTCGCTGACAGACAAGGCTTTGCCGCTACACTGGAGCAGGTGAGAGGCCCTTACTGCCCATAAGCCTGTTCTTGTTTATTTCACATCTTTGTTTGTTTGTTCGTTTGGTTTTTACTTACTTCTTATTTTTACTCAGCCATTTTCTTTTTCTTCCTGCAAGACACACTGATAACAGCCATACCTTCTATGATGTCATTTGCAGACCTCTTGCGGTCTTTGGTTTGTCATTTTTTTTTCAACATCGCGTCAATACCCAGTTCTTTATGAGGCTATCGATTTTGAGGCTTTGACATGTGTTGCTGTTTGTGGTACTCGGGCCTGTAAGAGATCAGCTGCACTCACCTCTGCTCATTTAGGTTATGTTAAAAGAGGCAAGGCCTTTTCTTCCCCTGAAAGTAGACAGAGGCCCATGTGAGTATGTGGGGTATGGGGCTGAAGGGTGGATACTGACATAATAGACAAACAAAGAGGTTGAGAGCCTCGTGTCACTCCCTCTCCGAGAGAGGCAGGCCCGTGCACTGTGTGTGAGGAGAGTTGGGGTCGGAGGCTGAATGCCGACGTCACGAGCAAACATCGAGACGGGGTGGGGTGGGAGCACCACCTCTCTGTGTCATAGACAGAGGCCGATGGGGTCTGTAGGGTATGGGGCTAAGGGTGTGGGTCCAGAGGCTGAATAAACAAAGAGATAAGAAAGGGGACAGGCCACCACTCTTGCTCGTAGAGAGAGAGGCCCACGGGGCGTGCGAGGCTGGAGACTGGATCCTGGGGTGATCAGCAACAAGGAGATAACGTTGGGGAGAAGCAGTGCCCCACTCACTCCCATAGGCAGAGGCCTGTGAGGTCTGTAGGGCCTGGGTCTGAGGGCTGGAGGCAAGGTGGGGTCGATCCCTCATTCACTCTCATGGAGTAAAGCTCCTGCAGTCTGTTGGGCTTGAGTCTGAATGCTGGAAGCTACGTGCTAACATATAGTGACAGGGTCAGGAGCCTTCTCTCTTTCACTCGCTCCCTCTCATAGAGAAAGACCATAGAGGTCTGTAGGGTGTGGAGCTGAGTGCTGTATGCTGCTGTGGCAGTCAGACAAAGACATAAGTGGTGGTGGGACCATTGCCTCCCTGTCTCCCTCCCTCCCGAGCGTGACTTTGAGAGTTGTATAGGGTTGGATACTGCCTGCTAGACGGTGGGTGCTGACATCATGGCTAAGCACAGAGATGATCAATAAGGGCATAGAGTTTGCCTCAGCCGCTCCCATGGACTGCAGTGGGGCTCATTCTGTTGCCACTGGAAACATTTTAGGCCTTGGCAGGGAAAGAGGACACCTCAATTGTGTGTGTGTGTGTGTGTGTGTGTGTGTGTGTGTTTGGCTCCCTTCCAGTTCCTTGCCACAGGGACACTACTGACGAGTCAGTACAGTGTTTGTACAATACTGGATTTGCCGGTTTATACACACACGCGCGCACACACACACAGACACGTGTGCACACACACACACTTTTCCCAGGTCTCTTCTCTGACCTAGAGTGCATTGCTCCTCTTAGTCGCTTCACCTTTTAACCTAAACCGACCCTTCACCCACCATTGTTTACGTGCCCTCATGAAGGAGTTCACTCTGAGTCGACACGGGACCAGTGCCTTTTCCTCTTAAAAAGCTTCTGTCATCTACATACTCAAAGGAGAAGTGTGTGTTTTCCCTCGCCACATTGCAAGCTAGTCGAGGGATCCGGGGGATTGGCAGATGTTCTCTCATGTGAGCCTGTAGCTGATGTGTTTGTGTTGATGCGAGTGGAGGGATATACAACGGTGTGTTTGTGTTGTGCTTAAGTTTCTTCATCATCATTAGGAGGAGGATGAAGAGACTGCTATCCCTTTCTACTCCTCTCTTGTATGTTTCATCATGTGTGTATGTGTGTGTGTGTGAGAGAAACAGTTCACACCAAAGGTGTGAGGAAACCACTGCAGAGACAAGTTGCAGTGAGAAGCAATCATTGCAGCGCATTGCAAGCCGTTTGATGCATTTGCGAAAGATTTGTACGTCAAAACGCACTTGCAAGGTATGCCTGTGCCTCACGGCTTTTGTGACATGTTTTCACTCAGTCAGTCAAGACATGGCATCAGAGGAGAGACAGAGAACAACTTATCAACTCAGTTTGAAGAACACCAGTGTCTGCACATCATCAGTCAAAAGGCACTCGCTAACAAAGTCACAAAAACAAACGTCATTCAACTGACTGTTGGAAGTCAGTTAGTTGGTTAATTTTGCTGGGTCATATCTGACTACAACGAGTGACGTAACAAAGGCGTTGATAAGGAAATGTTGGTGCTGTTGCAAGCAGTCGCAGTGGTGTGAACCCTCTGATTTTAGGCTAGGCAAAGTAAGTGTACTGGAAGAACATAATCATATGGAATATAGGTGCCACAACTCACAGTTTAGACAGGTACTCCTGTAGCAAGCAAATCAGTGAAGCAAATCAGTGTTCATAGGCCCGATAAAACAAGAACGTTTTGAGCCTTGATTTAAAAGTAGCAACATTTGGGGTGTTTCTGGGAGTTTGTTCCAGGAATAAGAAGCAAAATATTTGAATGATGCTTTACCATGTTTTGTCTTAGGTCTATAAACAGTTAGCAGTCCCTTTCCAGAAAAGCTTTAGAAAGCTTTGTTGAGGCAAGTTACTGGTTTCAAGTAGTTGCAGCTCGTCTTGTCGTGAATTTTTGGCCTGAACTGGCCTTAATAGTCATACTTCAATGTCTTTGTGTGTGTGTGTGTGTGTGTGTTTCCTCTCAGGTATACTTTGGGACATCACACCCACGCTCCTACATCTCTGCCAATGTGATGGGGATCAAGTGTGTGACGGGCATGTCGTGCCTCATGCGCAAGGACATCCTGGACCAGGCTGGCGGGCTCATCGCTTTCGCCCAGTACATCGCAGAGGATTACTTCATGGCCAAAGCCATCGCCGACAGGTGAGAAGATGAAACCAAACCTCAACTGTTTGTGTGTGTGTGTGTGTGTGTTTGCTAGAATGTGCATGTGTGTGTGTGTTAATGTGTGTTGTTACAGAAGTGTACCTGTTTGTGTGTGTGTGTGTCTGTGTTTGAGTGTGTGTCTCGGTATGTGTGTGGGTGTGTATGTGTGTGTGTGTGTGTATACTGATGTGTTGCTCCATAAGTAACACATGTGTCATAGGTGCTGAGATTAATTAAAGAGGCTGTGGATAAATATGTATTTAATATTCACCTAATGTTTAATGAATTAATGAATTACACAACGCTTCTCAGGCAAAACACTTTGCTGAACTCAAAAGTGGATGTTAGAGTAAGAAAGGCCTCACACAGTCACGTCACATGCTTATCGCTACCTAAACCCAGCGCGTGGCCTCTCCTGTAATCAAGGATCAGAATGTGCTATGGAATGCCACACGCAACAACATTCACATGCCATGGAAGGAAACGTACTGAATAACTGCAAGTCACCTAGACTTGTGGTGGTGTGTTTTTAGGAAGCCGGTGTATAGCCTGACCAAATAGAATGAGTCCTGTGACTGTTAAACACACAGCCGGGGTTTTCCCTGTATTAGTTCAGCTTTTGGTTCCTCTGTTCTGGCTGCGCTGTGTTGAGCAATGCAGTTGAGGTTACATTTTTAGAGAGAGAGAGAGAGCGCGAGTGTATATGTGTGTGTGTGTGTATGTGTGTGTGTGTGTGTGTTACTGACAGTCTCAACAGAGCTGTTGTGCGTCTCCAGCAGAGCGTGAAATGCCTGCATGTCTCCCCTCATCTCCTCCTCTCCTCTTGTCCCCTCCTCTTCTCTTTCCTCCCTCTTTCTCTTTTGCAGAGGATGGAAATTCTCCATGGCAACCCAGGTAGCCATGCAGAACTCGGGCTCATACTCCATTGCACAATTCCAGTCCCGCATGATCAGGTAGAGATATTGTGGCTGGCCGCACACGCACACACTCACACACACCCACACACGTTATCTCACTTGCCATAGTAGTGGAACGTATCTTGTGATCTTTCACTCCCATTGTTTTTGCTCTGCCCCATGCAACTTCTTCTACTGGAGACCAGTATTCCTTTGAAAGCTGACCTCAGAATGTTCCACTTTTGTGTCTGTGAAGGCCACTTAGGAATGTGTCGTGTTTAGCCAGAGGCACACCAAATTGACATCATAGTGGGGACGAAGGCCGACTGTTGCGTCGCCTCACGGTTTCGTAATATAGATACTTCTAGTCGAGAATATGTGTGATATATGCAAATAGACCAGCGTTGTCAGCCTTTAGTCTTTTGGCTGTGGAAAAGAACGGAAGAAACCGCACTAAATGGGTGAAATCATTGACAGTGACAGGCTCAAGGGGCTTTCCTGAACCTCTGTCGAGAGATAAAGGTTAATGAAACCTCTAAGTTTAAAACATTTCACTTGGCTCTTTCCTGGCCAGTGTGAGGAACTTATCGGTCCAATCTGAACAGAGAGAGTGATCTCTCTTACTGATAGTCTCTGGTACCGATTTAACATGCACAACATTGGCCGACCATCTGCCTGGTGTGTCACGTTCTTTAGGTTCAGCTATCAAACATGTTCTCTCCCTTGACCTTTACCCTCTGACTCTTGCCCCTCTGACCTCCCCTCTTAACCCCACAGGTGGGCGAAGCTTCGCATCAACATGCTGCCGGCCACCATCATCGAGCCCATCTCAGAGTGTTTTGTGGCCAGCCTGATAATCGGCTGGGCCGCCCACCACGTCTTCCGCTGGGACATCATGGTCTTCTTCATGTGCCACTGCCTCGCCTGGTTCATCTCTGACTACATCCAGCTACGGGGAGTCCAGGTACTTCAGCACCACCCAAGGATCTGTCAGTACACAGCAGACCAGATATGTAGATGGATAGATTTATAGGTGTATGGCTAAAGTGACTTCATTCTCAACAGGGTAGAACATTGCTTTTGGCTTCAACATAACTACCAATGGATTATACAAAAGACAATTGTGAACACAGAAACAGACGATCATAAAAACCTCAATCTCTCTCTCTCTTTCTCTCTCTCTCTCTCTCTCTCTCTCTCTCTCTCTCTCTCTCTCTCTCTCAATCTCTCCTTCCTCCCTCCTTCTGTATCAGGGTGGGCCGCCATCTTTCTCTAAGCTGGACTATGCGGTGGCTTGGTTCATCAGGGAGTCCATGGCCATCCAGATCTTCCTGTCGGCGCTGTGGGATCCCACCATCAGCTGGCGGACCGGTCGGTATCGGCTCCGCTGCGGAGGCACGGCCGAGGAGATCCTGGACGTATAACACCTCCCCACCAATCACCAACACCACCACCGATTCCCCCCCCCCCCATACACACACACACAGCCCGAGGGTTGGGTGAGGGGCGGGGGGAGAGACTAGCCACAAACACACATACACACACACACACACACACACACACACACACACACACACACACACACACACACACACACACACACTATGGTACCCACAGAGTGTGAGTGAGGAGCAGAGAAGAAAAGAGAGGGCAAAACAATCTTTGAAGAAAGAGGAAGGGGATAAAGGAGATGTGGTTTAAAGATGGACAAAGAACTCTGCAATTCCTTTGTGTGTGAGTGTGTTGTTTTTTCCCCTAAATTTTTTTTTTAAATGTTACAAAAAGTATCAGTAAGCCCAAGAGAGCCTTTTTGTGTGAGTGAGCACTTTTTGCTTTTGTTGTTGTTCTGTATTTGTTTTGTTTTTGTTTATTTCATGCTTTGTGGGTGTTGTGAGATGACGATGACAACGTGCCCTGTCTCTTTGCAAATGAGCCAACAGTGAGAGTGTATGGAAACACAGGTGTAGCAATTGAGATTGGGGTGGGGGGGTGGGGTGGATGGGGTCAGCCATGGGTGCAGATTAGACTGGAGATTGGGCACTGGCAATGATCATCCTCACCAGGCGCTTCAGCACTTACCAAGATGAAAATAACATTATAGCTGTAACAACCGCTAGTTTTGTAGTCAGGAAAAACACTGTAGGCTGTATAATCCCATTTTCCCATAGTCCCATAGTCCCAAGACTGTTTTGACTTATGTCTTACTATGGTGAGAATGTGTAGCCTTCACCATAGCCTGGAGTCGTAGGATGGTATTGTTATTGTGAGGAAACTATACACTGGGTCCATAGACTGGTCCAGAAGGCGTGTGGAAACGGAAGGTGTCGTCTTTGTTTTTAAGCCAGGGACTGCTAAACGCACGAGATGTTTTCACGCTCTATGGTCCACTTTTTTAACAGAGCAATATTTTGCTGTCATATAGTAAGATTAATATCTTTTTTCGTCAGATATTGTAGACAGGCTTTCTTTTCAGAGAGAGAGAGAGAGAGAGAGATAGTGCTAAAGTGGACAAGGAACAGAAAGAAAAAAGGACAGAGCTCAACAGGCTCTTGTTTATGCCTTTAAACTTTTATTTTGATTTTGGTGGCGTGTTCACCTGCCCCTAGGCTGTCTGCCTCCTTTTTTTTACTCTTATTCCTCCATTCTCTATCTCTCTCTCTCTTTCTCATTTTCTGAGCTCTGTTGAGAACTGCTGAGCTCGTACTACCTCCCCATGAATCCCTGACGCTCTACCAACCTCTGTGACATCTTTGTGCGACACACCAGGCCTGTAATGAAGGGATATGCCTCTGTTTCTTTTTGATCTTCTGCCTCAGAGGGCACAACCCCCCCCCCCCCCCCAACATTGTGGACCACTCCTCAGGAGATCACCCTGCCCCGCCCCCGCCCACAGAGCTTCTGTCTCCTCCCTGCTTCTGGCTTGAAAAACAATCAGATTTTTTTTCTTCTTTTTTTTGGTTTGATGCACGTGTGTGTGTGCTGTTGAACATGTGCCACACCTGTTCTTCCAGGTAATTTGACTTCCGCCAGCCCGGTCCAAATGTTTCAGTCGTTCCTTGGCCTTTCACATTTCAAATCCCCGATGACTTAGTCAGGAGACCTTTACAGAGGTGCATATCTATGGCTCTTATGAAAATCCAATTTTTTTCTTAGTGCTCTGCAGTTGTAAGAGCTCAGACAGTATTTCAATGTTAAGTTAAAATGACTGGCGATGCAGATTTTGTAAAGTAGTACACTCATTAATAATTAAATTATTTCAAAAATGCTCTCTGGAGACATTTCAGAAAGTCTGTTCAGGAGAAGGCGTGGTATCTATTTGAGGTCACAGAATGCTCAGCAGTAAGATTTAAACTCATGCAGCTCGCTGAACTGTCAAAACCCTCTTTCATCAAAAAAAAGATTTCGCGAAAACTGAAACTAGTAACTATGCTAACTATGCTCCTCAAGCAACGTGCCAGACTAGAATATTGTGAAGCTTAGCAAAGTTTATTAGCCACCCCGGTCAGAGGCTAACTAACCAGCCTACATTCTCCTCATACCGACATCTCCCTCTACGCTTGACCTCTCTTTGTGCTCGGAATGTCTGGTTTCCCAACTCTCTATCCAGGAACAGTGATTATTAACAATCCAACCAGACATCTCTGTCCACAGTGAGGGTTGCAATGCTGAGATTACACATTTGAATTCAAATACGATTTTTAGATTGGGTCTGTATTGAGATTGAGTTGAGGATAGCTGCTACGCATTCTGAAATGAGACCCCTGTGGAGGTATGTGAATGTAAAACCTCACAGGAGTTAAGAAACAATCGCAGGTCATTTTGACTTCTTTGAAAGCTAACTGCTAAAGGAACTCGGAATCTCCTCGTGCTTCAAGCGCCGCTTCTGAGGTGCATTTCTGAACACCTGTCCGAATGGGTTTGTTGAGAGCCAACTTCAAGCCTGAGGTAACTCGCTATTCCTCGTTTAAGAAAAAGCCAGCATTATACTTATATATATATATATATGTATATGTATATATATATATATATATATATGTATATATATAATATATCTGGCAGATATCCAACGGAGAGTCATACTTCCTCTGGATCGGAGAGGGATTTGTATTTAATCAGTGCTAGTGAGGCTCTACCGGTGCCTCCAGCGCTACGACCAGAGCAACGCTTGAAGACCTAAACACATGCAACTGGCCAGAGCTACGTTTGAAGGCCTAAAAACATGCAACCGGCTAGAGCTATGTTTGAAGGCCTAAAAACATGCGATTTGTGCCACTTCTACCTAACAGGCTTTTACTCTGTCCCAAACATTTCAAGAACACTCGTGCAACCATTTCAGAAAATGCACTTCGCTTTTTAGAATATTCCAAATAGGGTAATTAATTACAAATATGAAAACCATATAGACAAAAAACCATAAAACAAAAACTGTAGAACAGAGGCGGCCAAATGTTTTGGTGAGATTAATATCTTTTAAATACATTTTTATTAGTAAAATTTCTTTCTTTCGTCTGATATTTGATGATGCCACCTCAGATGCAGTCTTAATGTGTGTGTGTTTGGGGGGGGGGGGGGGGGGGGGGGGGGGGGGGGCTAGTGTTGGGTGAATAGGTTGGGCATTCCTATCAAACCCTGTCAGAAGGGCCACGCCTTCTCTGTGAGACAGTAGACCACAAGCAACTGTTTTGTTTTTTTTAAGAAAACTAAACAAAAAAAAAACAAAGAAAAATTCCACCTCATTCACGGAAAGTCTATAACACACTGTAACATTTCCTGTTTGGACTTTCCCCTGTACGTGTACTGTCTGTGACTGTGTGTTCACATCATGTGTGTGAGCTGTGTACAGGTGTGTTTGCCTGCGTGAGTGTGTTCAGATCACGTGTGTGAGTTGTGTACAGGTGTGTGTGTGTGTGTGTGTGCATGCGTGAGTGAGTGCGTGAGTGAGTGTGTGTTCTATTGATGGCATTTTTATAATGAAATGAAAAATATGTTTAAAACGATTGTATTATAGTGGTGAACAGTGGGGAACTGGACTTATTTTTTCTGTGTATGCTTTCTAGTGTATGCTCAAGTATGTCTCTGAGTGTGTGTGTGTGTGTGTGTGTGTGTGTGTGTGTGTGTGTGTCTGCAAATGTGTGTGTGTCCTTAATAGGCTCATGTGTTTAGATGACTGGTGGTCTGAATCATGCCACCTTGCTGAAATTACCAAGGTACAGGGATTTGGTACCAGGTCTAGCCTGTGATCCCCAAGTCATCACCTCAAGTCAAGCGTACACACACACACACACACACACACACTCACATACACACACAAAGGGTGCCATCTTCTCAGACAGCCACAGCTGTCCTATCCACAAGTCTACTGCAATGTTTTTTTGGCAGTTTACATACACAGTGTTGTGACCAATGAGTAATCGCCAAGTCATCACGCACATTGATGTTGTATCAACAGCCTCCTTAAGTGCTCCGAAAAGAACCAATCGGGCAGAGTTTTGATATGTTGTCTTGAATTATTTTCATTAGGCTGTATATATTTTGCCAGTGCCATTATTTTATTTTATTGTTAGTGTAGCTCCTCTTAACACACATCCATGTCTGTGGCGCCATAAAGAGACCATATCTCCAGTGTTTTACACACTTCCTTGTTTGTGTAGTCATGTGGGGGCCATGCGTTTACTGACATAGCAGCGTACACCAGAAAGTAACCCGGACCTGGGCCAAATCCAAGCAGCTACGGTTGGGTCTGTTATCGTCTTTCAAAATGGCCTGACCACTTCCTTTGTGAAAAGCTTACTGTCTGACATGTTGTTTTTTTGTTGTTGTTGTTTGTTTGTTTTTGTTCCTCTCGTCATTGTCATTGTGTAATTGCTAAATAACCCCCTTGCTCTGGGTTGTGCTTGAGGACCACAGGCTTGCTGCATAGACCCTGACTTTAGTTTAAGTCCTCTACTCTAGTCCTGGTCTCTGTGGACTCCTGGTCTCTGTGGACTTGGCGTTAAGCTGTCTACTACGAAAACAGCCCTGTGGTACTGCTGTGCTAAGCTACTGGTACCTGTCTGTCCAAAAAAGACCACAGTTGCATTATTAGGCGATGGAAAAAATGGTCTAGTTGTGATCCACCACCTTGTCAGTTGAAAGATGTTGTATACAGTTTTTCTTCTTTTTTTTTTTTAAATGATGTGTACAGTATATTTATGAAGTTTGGTTGATATCATTACATTACACTGCTTATCAAAACATAATTTATTTTCAAGCTGGATATATTTTGATTTTTTTTCAGGTAGCTGCATAATAAGTTAGCAGTGTAAAAGTAAGGCTGGACAAACTTCTGGTTGTAATCTTTTCTTTTACATTTTGTAGAGGCTATAAATTGTTGACTGTTGCATATTGTACCATAAAGGCGAATGCGTAATTCACAGCTGGAAACTGTGTTTCAAAGACAAAATTAAAGCTTTGTCAAACCACAGCCCAGTCTCTCATTCTCATTCATGTGTCGTTGGGTTGAGCCACTGCTCACACTGGAGCTCACTCGCTCTCATCTCCATTCTGGATCACCTCTGGCCCAAGCCTGGCCCGGCATCAGAGGCTTCTGTCTGGTTAAGCCTCCCAATCTGTCCATGCGGCTGATTATATGTAGCTATCTACAAGAACATCTGCTGCATGGGGGACAGGTAAATAGTAATTGATTGTTATTGTCAGTCTGAATTGCTTTACTTTTGCTACTTGCACAATGCCGACATTAGCCTGAGGAGAAAATTACAAGCTGTAGTTGGTAGGTTACTCAGCAAACAGGTACAATTTGATTCCAAATATAGGCTATATGTGTGCACACTAATATGATTTCGCTTTAAAATGGCGTTTTGAAATGAAAACGGTCACCATCCAGATGAGCGTTTTAGCTCTGTATCCGAAATGATCTGAGAGAAGGATACATTGTGACTGATAACACCTAATCAGGAAGCGAACGTGCGTATCCGGCGCCATTTCCAAAAGTCTTTGTTTCTGCCCGTTCACACTTAAGTTTTCAAATTAAAACAGGGCCAGCAGTGTTTCCAAAAGTCTTCATTTCAGGGGCTCAAATAGTATGGATGCCATCTTTGTGCTCTGTATGTTTGTGTGTGCACTA
>NC_045163.1:17380942-17392585 GCF_900700415.2 Clupea harengus | reverse complement strand
ACCATGACACAATCTAATGCCTCTAAATGCCCTTTTACAGTAGCCTAGCCGCGGCTATCATATTACGTGCACTGACTTTCCCTATAGTGGTCGTTTTGTCTTCAATTGCCCAGTTGCTTGCAACAGTTTGGAACTGTTGTGCACATGCCTCTGCAAAGTGGCGCTCTTCTGTTTTCATGCACGTTAGTGTAAACGACTTTAACTTCCATTCGTCGGTGATTAGATGTGCAGTTACACCCAGGTAGTTATCGTTACTCACAGAAGTCCAGTGATCCCCTGTCAGCGCCTGATGTTTCGTAGCAGCCAAGTCATTTTACTTCTTTTTCTTTTCAGCTTCATACAGCTCGTGGATTTTTGTCATTATTGTGTGTCTTCGCGGTGCTTTGATGCTCGAGTCCCCCGTTACCACTCGCAAAACTTCGGTGAACGCCTCGTCCTCAACAATATTAATCGGTCTACAGCTTTTTGCAATCCATTTGGCAACTGTGCTAGTCAACTTTGCACAGGCAGACTTAATGCGGGGCCTACGTTGTTCAGTGAGGGTGGTTTGGCACAATCCACTTTAACTCCCCTCGCCGACCAACATGCATCGCGTTGAGGTGGTACTTAAGGCTGGTATTGCTACGGTGAAACGATAACGTCTTCCCGCAGAGTGTGCATATCACTTTGGTTTTATTGAATGTTCCATCTTTGTTTTTTTAAAACACGAACTTCCCATTACAGCGGCGAGCCGGCGACTAATGCAGATTGGGCGGAATTGTGGGTATATTGAAAGCTCATTTTGCGCATGCGTTAAATGCGTTAAAAAAAATTAACTAATTAATCCTGTAATTTAATCATAACGCGTTAACGCGTTATTTTTCACAGCTCTAGAGCTCATTACTGCATTCTTTGTTAGAAGTTACTCTATCTGGCTTTGTGCTTGCATTGTCTTATTAATTACTTTCTTCAGACAGAATTCAAACTACAGTACTCCCCATCACCAGTTTAATTTTAACATTTTAATCCCATTTTCTTCTGATTCTATATTCTTTGGTGGTATTTTTACTGTTTGAAAGAATGTCTCAACTGTACTAGTGAAACAGTGCTTTTAATTATGGACTACAATTATTTTTACACTCAACCTATGTTTACTAACTTCTAACTTTTAATGTTATATAAATTCATGTCAGCTCACACAATGTATGCATTAGGACTCTGAAAAAACTGTGAGAGTTTTAAACTAAGGGAGATCTCTGCTGGCTAATACAGATCAAATAATACCATGGAGTGATGACTTACTTTGGCTTTCTGGAAGAACTGCCGGAAACAGCCCCTGGGGTCCTGCTGGGAGGTGCTGGCCATCTCCAAAATAAACTGCATAGCAACGGCCTGATGGGCCACCTGCTCCATCAGCGCCTCCTTCTGTCGTAGGCCACAAAAATAAATACATCAACGTGTATATCACACACACACTATCAGTTAAAGCCATTTTAAATATGATATGGCACACCATTTCATATGCAAAGGACAAGATCCCATAGATGACATGACATGAGTGCTGGAATCGCACAGGTTGAAAACAACCTGGCCAAAAGACAACAAAAAGTCTCTGGCCAACAGAGCAACCATGAAGACATAGTCAAGAGAGTCAATTAGAGTCGGAGGTCAGACTGGACAGCCTCGTTAAGCTTTCAAACATCTACTTAAAGGAGCAAGCTTACTGTAAGCCAATATGAAAAGCATGTTTTCAAGGACAGGATTGCATTGAATCTTACTGGACTCACTGTACAGGTAAACACAAAGAGGACTACTACTTAATGACAACAATATCTACGCTCTTCAAATTGTAGAGCTTATCCATTGCACCACAAATGTCAAGTTTTCCTCAAGACTACAAGCATTGAGAAAACAGACTACTCAACTCAACTAATTTATGCAAAGTGTAATTATGGTACGCATCTACTCATTAACACAAAAGGTGAATTGCACATGTCTTAGGAGCCCAACACATAATGCTAAGGTTGGACAGTCCTTCCTGTTATGTACTTAACTGACCTCCTCTGCTTGCAGTCGGAAGCACCACAGGATCAGGTAGTTGGCTGTTGCTTCACAAATCAGGTGGGGATGCTCAGAGAGGAAACGCTGACTGTCATCCCATCTCCTCAACATGCCTACACACACACACACACACACACACACAGACAGACAGACAGATATTAAATGTTTTCACAGAATCTGCTACATCAGGACGTAGTTCAGGTTCATTCAGGCATGAATAGGCAGTGCATGACCTATCCACTAAGGTGACCATTTTTAACATGGTGCGTACGTCAGTATAAAGGGTCTTACATTTTTGCTGCATACATTTTATAGCTGCCCTTCTTTCTCCAACATTTTTCTTTATTGTCAACTTCTATGGAGGGGCAGACTGGAGCATTTCTGAGATGATAACTGAGCTACAATCAAAGAAGATCTGTCTCAACAACAAAAGCCACTGCAATAGTCTCACAAGTTTGGACACTCACCAAAATGTTTTACTATTGGTTCGTGCTTCTGTACAAATGTTTTGCTCTTGTCTTGATCCATGTAGTTGATGCTGCTTTGCACATTAATGATACTCTGAAGCACATGAAGAACACAATCCTATTATAGGATATGCACAACACATATCTTCACAGTTTCTTAACACCTTCAACATTCTAATAAAAGAATGCATTCATCAACAATGTGGGATTGTAAAATTCCACATTAGATTCAATGGACCTAGATATTCTTTAGAATGTTCATTCTACAACATTCTAAACACAACACTGTGAATGCTACAGGGTAAATAGGAAAACAGAAGACAGGCATGTCAGTACAACAGGTGTCATTTCTGCTAGTTTGTACATCAAAAATAAACATACAATGGGAAACACTTATTTCTATTTCAATTCAAGATATGTTTCCAGAATGCATGTCACATCTCTCCCCAGCTAAATTACATTACTTGTTCACATCCACACCATGCTTTACACAATTTATTCGGTCACCTTGTCAAAAACGTCTCGGCTAGAGTCGGAACACAGCTCAGGGCTCCGACTTGGGTCCCCGCTTGCCAGCATGCTCTCCTTCAGACGCCACTCCTGCTCGATCTGGGAGAGCTCGGCGGAGGAGGCAACGGTGCGGGCGTGCTCCTGCTCGACTGACTCCGAGCCGTGGAGCTCCAGGCCACACAGCTGATCCTGCGCCTCCACCAGCTGCCAGCTGGACACGATGGAGGCCTTCACACACCGCTGCTGCCTCTGGCACAGCAACGCCATGCTCTCCGCACTGGCCTGGAGGGAGGGAGGGGGTGGGGAGGATGCACACGTAAAAACAGACAACCAAATGAATACACTTGTGCACACACACACACAAATCCAAACAAATTAGCACACATAGACAAATACATAGACATTAATATGCAGTCATATGTACACACCAACATGCAAGTGTTCACTCACACACACACGTGTTGGGGTTAGAAATACACTCTGACCCCAAGAAAAATCCAAATTTAGTGACACCACATGCTCTGGGGTGGGGGTAGGCTGTAGGAGTTTCAGTGAGGTAAGGGGCTAAATCTTGTAGCATCAGTATCATAACTTCAGGACAAGCATGGACAACTTTCTTTCCTTTCCTATCACAACAGAACAGACCGTTTTTAACTAGTCATCTCTCGCACACACAGGCTATAGAGAGACACACACTACCTGTATTCCCTCAGCCCAGGGAAAATTACACATGTTGTCCTGGTGACCATAGTGATAATATATATCGTACTTTGTACTGGATGGTCACATTTATCTTACAAAATTGTTTATTTCGACAAATGAGAACGCACTGTGGGCATGGGGCATGTAAAAGATATGGCTACATTTGCGTGGTGCTGGCCTTTAATGTGGTTTACAGAATGGGCCAAGAATACCCTCTAGTCGTCTGCCGTCCAACAAATCCAGCTGGCGGAACATAACTGTAAGCTCCCAAAGATGCTGTGATGTCGCAGCTAACTATGAAGAATGACCTCATGTACAGCATGCACCTACAACAGCTGAAAACTATTTTGTTGTAGCAACTGGGCTTAATGGAAAAGCCCGAGTCACTTTTTCAACAAACACATCCCATTATTTTGCTATAAGGAGGTGTGGTTCTGCGTTGCGAAAAATGCTGCGGTGCTAAAAGTACAGCACTGTTTTACTTTACCTGACGAGGACAGTGCAGGGCAGCTTTCTCACAGCACACAAAGGAAACACCGTAATGTGCTTAATAAACTGATCAAACTTAACGTTAAATGTGATAACCTAAAGGAAAAGGTATTTTGCCTGCGGTAACCTGGGAACATAGTGCTTGTCAACGCTCTTGCTGCGTAGCAAATACTTCACCACCTAGAATAGCGAGTCAACACACGCTAGGCAACTAACGGTCAGCTTCATCTGAAAACAATGTTTTAGTTGCTACTATGGATGATACCTCGCTAGTTAAGGCTCCAAAAGCTGGCAGGGTACAACGTTCAGGGGTAAAACGTCTTTCGTACTCCCAACAATACAATGTTCCAGCTAATTGTAATGCTATCTCATGTAGCTAGCTAACTGTGGGTTTTGTCCAACTTGACACGCTAGCTACTGTTAGCATAAGTGGCACCTGCCTATGATTCACAATATCATAGTTTAAGTGTTATTATTTTAATGGTTAACGATTGAGCTAAATTTCAGCAGACTGTATTAGTTTGCAAAGTGAAGAAGTTTACCCCATGCAGTAGCTGTGAAGTCGAAAGATGTTGAAACTCATTCGAATTGCTGCTGCAGTTTTCGCCCACAGGACACCTAATGTTGGACGCTCCACTTCCCTGCCACTCCATCGTCTGAAGCTAGGCCTGAATCACAGAATAACGTTTCAAAATATTCTCCCAAATAGGCCAAGCCCTCTGCTAAGCATGCAGGCCTTTTAAAATGTCCATTTTCGGTTTGAAAACATCAGCACTGCTCCACGATGACAACTTCCATGCCTACTGACTCACGAACCACGTGGGTTCTAACTTTGGTCATGTGACTCACCAGTTTGCATCGTGTTGTCACTCTTTGAATGTCTATGGTGCCACCCTCTTTTACTGTCTATGGTTGCCACAGTGGGCCATAGCAGTTAGTGGAAGACTGACCCATACAGCTATTGCTGGAAGATTTTATTTCAATTCGGCCTTTTGGCCCGGGTTTTCCACATAAACATGTTCTTAAACACTTATTACATATCATATATTGATATAAGGATGTAATTTGAATACAAATTATACATGTGTAACTTGCTTGTTGGTCAACAGAGGAAGAATAGGCCTAGAGGCTTATCACAAAAGTTTAAAATGGTCAGTTAGAGAAATGAAAGAAAAAGTGCAAAAAAAAAAAAAGCAGTGCGAATGACAGACAAACAGACAAAACCTAAATTCTCGAACATATGTCTGTTAAAAGAGCCAGCCCAAAATCAGAGGAAAGGTTCATTCAACTCCATTACTAGAGGACTCACTTTCAATGTGAAAATGAATATTGTGAGGGAGTTCAACATAAATATCATCTTACGTTTCTGTATCATTTAGATATTTATTTGCCCAGTTACTCATAGTTTGGGCAGTTTCATGTCTTGGAATAGTTTATGTTACCACATAGTCTGTATATCCAGCGTGGTCAGTTCTGAAAAACTGTGGGATATGAAGTCAATCCTATTTCCATCTAGGTGTAGGCCTACTCAGTCTTTTGAGTCGTATCATATCATATTGACATCTTGCTCTGGACAGACTCAATGGTGGGGAGTGTGGAACCGGTGATGCTTTGGGCAGTTTTCACCACCCTCTGTAGTGTTTTCCGGTCCGACAGAGAGACAGACAGGACCCAAGCCAAAGCTTTTAGTGTCCTCCAAATTTCAATTAGAGGGAGACAACCCCCTCTTGTGGTCGCATGGAAATCCCAACATCCAAACATCAGTAGATGTGTTACTTCAACTACCATACGTAAGAAACACCACCTGATATCAAGTGTTCCGGTCCTGAGTTACGGAAGCGTAATCAAAAAAATCCCGTAGTTAGCAGAGGTGTCCAAGTTTAACGAGTAAGTCAGTTTCTGATGTTAACGTGAATTGTATTCGCATGTTCTACATATCATGAAACTATCTGATAAACAAAACGGGATTACTCAGATTTCTTAGGAATGGAATGCTTACACCAGAAGTCAACATGGCCATGCTGGTTAGTTCTCAAGTTAGATAGCTAAACGCTAACATTAGCTAACACTTGTCAGTGACGACTGTCAACAGTGAAATACATTGTTGAATTGGTGAAATACATAATTGGACATTTTATTCAAAGGGTGGCCACGTAATTTTTGTCTCTGACGGTATGTTATGTCATGGTGAGTCAGCTGTGAGCACATTTAGTACCTGTCCTCCGCAATAACTTGCTAGGTTGCTAGCTCACCATGGTATTATTGTATGCTGTGAATGACTTTAACGGCGTGGGAAAGTTTTGGCAGAACAGTATTAACTTTCTGTATCGTGTGAATAATTATGTTATTTAGAGGGTAGCTATTATTCATCTTTGAATGACCCGGTGAATTGGTATTGTCGACCGTCTTAGATGTTCTATCGGATGATGGAACTAGGCCTACTTCTTCGAGGTATTCACTTGTATTTTGAACTTGAAAATTCCTTATCGGACCTTTCATTCTGTTGAGAATGTTGAAGTTAGGTCAAATCAGTGCTGCTTCTGATGCTAAGTTCACAAATGAGAAGTGAAACTAGGAAGGAATTTGAAATGATTCTTGATCGCACATTTTCAAAATAACTAAATGATTATATGCACCCATGACACAGATGTAACTTTAAAGTTTAAACAGACTACTGATAAATATTATTATTAAACGTTTTTAGGCATGTTTTCGTGTAACTCGCAGTTTACCTATGAATGAAGGCCAAGTACCTCCTTGTGTTTAACTGTAAATACATTTAAAACCTGAAAGGTTCACATTTACATTGCTAGAATAAATGTTTACCCTGTGGGTTTACACAGAAAAAAATGCACATACCCTCCAAAATACAAAATGATCACTTCCATGCTTATATACTTAATGCATTTTATTTGGCCATTTCGCCATCAGATGCTTTCTTCATGCCATTGGCATGTGTTGTATTGTTGACGTGTGAATCCTGTAGCTCCTGTAACGTGTTGGATTGTTAAGACCTGTGAATCCTGTAGCTCAACTGGTGGAGCAGTGTTCCAACAACAGTGGCTATGGGTTGTATACCCAGGAAGCACTTTCACTGATATCATTTTTCATTCAAATCAATAAATAAAAAGTGTGTTAAAGAAACTGAAGGGGAAACTGAAGAGCTGCCTGAATGCAATAACATATAGTGGCCAGATGGTGGTGATAGAGCACTGAGGAGTGTCCATGAGGCCCTCTGGCCCATAAACTGCGCAGCTGAGTGCCAGGAGCCTCCCACCAGGACTGCAGAGAGAAAGGGAGAGAAACAGTCCAGACTCCAGACCTAAAAAAAACATCCTCAGCCTCAAAAAGCACGTTGCCTAGCCAGCTGGCAGCCAGCCTCTACTTGGGCTGCTGTTCCCACAGGGAGAGAGTCTGTGTGTGTGTGTTTGTGAGGGACAGGCAGACAGAGAGTATGTGTACGTGTAGGATCAGGCTCAAGTGGTGTGAGTCTTGACACCTTAGGCACTTTTTCATATTTTTCTCATCACTGGATTCATTAAGGCAAAAGGTAGTCAAGTTTATGGCCATGTGCCACAGTCTCCTACTTCTTATCTGTTGTGCACTTACTGGTGTTGACAGGATAACAGCAAAAATGGAAGCCCAAACGTATTTATCACATTTTCCCCCCCGTAAGTCATTGGAGACTTGCCAATAAAACATGAGGAAAACGTATTTCATGCGCGAGTGTACAAGAGTACAAACCACATGAAATCATTAAATCACGCAACTGCCAACATAACAACTGTGCTGGATTGCACAAAGTGTTTCAGCCCTTGTCTGAGTACAACCCCCATCTTGTCTCTCAGACAGATAGATAAAAATTACCGGTTTGTGTCTGCAGTAAAACAACCACCCACCATCGCCATCCTCTTGTGCCAAGCATTGTATTGACGGCATAACATATTTTATCAGCCTTGTCAGCAGCTCCACCAAGTATCTTCTTACTAGAACTTGAGCACACAGCCAGTCATGGCCTCGATGTTTTGGGGGTAATGACTGTCTGGTTTGTCTTTTTTTTCCCAGGGTGCTAGACCGTCTGTCTCCCTTAGGGGCCCCCCTGTTCGAGCAGTATGAGTCAGGCCCCGCGACCTGTGGGTGAGTATCCATGCAGAGATACCAGTGAGAAGGAACACATGCACAAGCAGGCACAAGCCCATAATGTCATGTATACCAGCTGTAGCCTCTATAACCAGGGATATCTTTATAGCTTTAGGCTGTTCACAGTATTGGGCCTCTTGGGCATGCAGCTGCAATGTAAAAGTTTGGAAGTATAGGAATTTAGGTGACATTTAATACTATGCAATATGTGTGTGAAAACAGGTCTTTTTGTGCAACCACAATAAGCTCATTGGAGTAATTCTATATGACTGCAAGATAATTTCTGCACGCATACAGAGATGTTATTGTTGTGAAAGCGTGTTCTTCCTTCATTAAATGTCTGTGGTTTTAATGTTGAGAGGCGAACATCAATAAAACACAGTCAGCTCAGTTTTCAACTCTCATGTGAAAAGATTTCCTCCCCGAAATGTCACGCATGTCTCTGTGGTTTCAAAGCTCGCATCTTGGGGTGTTGGGTCTCTATCGATGATCTGTTTGCCGTTTCACATCGTGTGTAGCATAGAGTATAGTGTTATATCACAGTATGCCTTAATGCTTCTACGCTCAGGGGTGTGACTGTAGACACTCACCTGTCGTATTTTTTCGGGAACTTTCCGGTGTGACGGTGAAGGGGTCTGCATATCCCACATTCTTCTGCGTCCCTCCGTCCCAGTTTGCCCCTCGATCCTGGAGAGGAGCAGGGGCTCAGGAATGGTAGAGGGAGGAGGGGTTGTGAGATGTGTGCCGCTTGGCTATTGTGTGCGGAGCCAACCACACTAAAACAGAAGGGGGGGGGGCACATTGGGGGAGGACAGGGCTGAAGCGAACCAACTGCTTTGCACTACTGAAGTAGGCTGAGCTAAGAGAAAAGGAGAGACAGAGAGAAAGAGAGAGAGAGAGAAAGAAAGAAAGAGAGAGAGAGAAAGAGAGAGAGAGAAAAAGAGAGAGAGAGATAGAGAGAGTTTTTAAGGTGTTTGAGAGGTGCAAGGAATTCAGGGAGCCCCAAGGTGTGTCTGAGAGAGAGGGGGATAGAGAGGGAGAGGGAGAGGAGAAAAGCCCTTTGGTGTGCGTTCCCAGGCTGTCCGTCAGGAAGGCTTGATTTTTTAACACCGTGACCACCGTGTTGCCCTTTCCGGGGGAAATCCGAGACAAACACAGAGCCGCGGGGGGAGGGGAACAGGAAAACTAGGCCCTGGGAAGAAGGGGAGGGAGGGCGTGAGGGAGGTAGAGCGAGAATGGAGAGAGTAGGAGAGAAGGGAGGGGGGTAGCTTGCAGAGAATTGGGAGGTATAGGCCACACAGCATGATGGAGGCTGTTGCATTTGGGTCGTCTCAAAGAGGGTATATACCTCCCCTCTGTTTCCCCTTTGTTACCAGGGCTCCCCCAGTCAACCCCCTGCTCCCCCCCCCCCCTCGGCTCCTCAAAAATGTCTCATCTCACAGGATTGTGGAGTTTGAAATCGTTCCCGATCACAAAGCCCAACACCTCTCCAACAACAATAGCCCCCCCCTGCTCTCGCCGTCACACATATTAAATGTTAATTTCTTTCTCCCTGTGACGTGGTTCAAATAGTTTGGGAGGTTACTGCATGTAACAGTGTGGAGAGTAGGAAAGAGAAAGAAGCGGTTAACGAGTACCTTTGTGATTTAAAAAGACTCGTTGAGCTTAAGTGCATTGTCAAAAGGGAAAGGGAAGAACAAAAAAAAAAGAAAACAGAATTTGCCAGAAGAATGTGAAAAGCATTGCGATCTTATCTGCCCCGTGAGTATGTGTGAGAGGTAGAGTGAGACAGGGAAAAGGGAAGAGAAGAAAGAAGGGGAGAATGAGAAAGGAAAGAGAGAGAGCGAGAAAAGGAAAGAGAGAGAGAGCGAGAAAAGGGGGAGAGAGGTGGGTGAAGTGAGTGTTGGTGGGATGGCGTAGTGAAATGACAGCTACAGCAGGCCAGAGGTCATTGTCTGACCCCAGGCGTATCACGTGTGCAAATCCCAGGTGCTGACCCTGGTGACCTAAGAGACCGCCTGTTCGAACTGTGGACCTGCAAAGACATGGAGGGGGTAAGACAAAGCCACAATCACACACCGTTCCTATTTCACCATCCAATGTGTGTGTGTGTGTGTGTGTGTGTGTGTGTGTGTGTGTGTACCTTCCTATTTCCTGTTAGATGAAACTCAGTATGCACAAGCATTCAATAACATGTTTGATCAGTGTGTCTAGTTTCTTAGGTGCAGACATTGCGTGGCTCTGCATTGCTACTGTCACCTTTTCTCTTTGTTCTCTCTCTTCACTCTCTCTCCCTCCTACTTTTGCTTGCTTAAATACCAACACTACATCTATATAAACCTGACGTGCAAGGCCAACCAACTATGTTGGTATGTGTGTCTGTGACCCTAGATGTGACCCCAGAATTTCCATGCATTTATGCATCCAAATGCTTAACTACTTCTAAATCCAAGTCTGTCATGCTGTTTTCCTGTCTCTCATACCCCGTTCACCTCTTAGCTGGGCCTTGTGGCCGCAAAGGGCTTCTCGGAACTGGGGGAGCCCCTGGCCGGCCTCCTGGAGGTGCTTGAGGGCTGCCCCGGCTCCCAGAAGGGCAAATCTTCCACCCTGGGCCAGTTCATCCTGGGCGAATTCCTGCGCTGGAGGCCACAGAAGCCCCAGGCCTCCCTGATCAGGGTGCCGGCCGAGCTGGTGCCCGGGCTGCAGAGGCAGGCCCTGGGGCTCATTTGCGACTCTCGGCCCGGCTACATGGAGCCCCTGCTGGAGATCTACCAGCTGGGCAGCCTAGAGAGGGGTGTGCTGCTGAAACACGTGGGCTATCTGTGGGACTGCTGCTCCTACAGAGAGGTGAGAGAAGGGAGAGAGGAGGGAGTATAGACATATATACATATAGACGTGTATATGTCTATGGGAGGGAGGGCGAGATGGGGGTTGGGGGTCAAAGGTTGAGGTTTAAGATGTGTGTGTTTATTTCAGGCTGCAGTGCTTGCTATGAAACTGGATCTCCAAGCAGACCTGGATATGGAGAAGGTGAGATGTTTGCTGAACTTGGCTTCTTGAAACAACAGTAAAAGTGTGTGTGTGTGTGTGTGTGTGTGTGTGTGTTTATGACCTCTCTTTGTGATTCGGTCTCTGCTGATAGATGTGATTTTTGTGTGCTTGTGCATCAGAGAGGTCTGTCTGTGTGTCTAAGTGTCTGTGTACCTGTATGTGTGTGACATTTGTGTGACCTGTGATCTGTGTGTCTGCTTGTGTCTACATATATGAGAGATGAATTTGTGTGTGTATATCTGTG
>NC_045163.1:17368442-17375942 GCF_900700415.2 Clupea harengus | reverse complement strand
TGCAAATTAATTAGTTTATGTATGTGGGTGTGTCAGAATTGTTGTGTTTTGTGTGTGTTTGTGAGAGAGAGTGTGTTTTTATGTGTGTGTATGTTAGACAGTGAGAGTGAGTGAGTGTGTCTATGTGTGTTTGTGAGAGAGCGTGTGTGTGTGTGAGACTTTCTCTTTCTCTCTCTGTAAATTCCCCTCTTCCTCTCTCCCTCTGTCTCCGCTGCCCAGCCTGGCGTTGTGGTGGGTGTTGACATGGAGTGGCGGGCAGGCTTCGGCACCACGAGCCAGCAGCGGGTGGCTCTGATCCAGCTGGCTGTGCCGGGTTCCGTGTTCCTGCTGGACCTTTGCGCCCCGGGCATCAGACAGGACCCGCAGACGATCCGCTTCATCCGTGAACTCCTCTCCCACAAGAACATCCTCAAACTGGGTGAGCCTCCGCAAAAGCCCTGGGTTCCTGGGATCCTGGCACTCAACTGATGAACTCTGAACTGGTAGAGCAAGGTTCTAACAACATCAAGATCATTGGCTCAGTATACAGGGAGCATTATAATATATGATATATAATAGTATAGTATACTGCTTAAAATGCATATACGTACTGTTCTGCAAGTTCCTTTGGATCCAATTGGCGTCTGCTAAATGAATAAAGGTTTAACAGTATATACCAGTAAGAGCTAAGACTATCATGGCTGCACAGGGATAGCAGTAAATGTTAACTATGCTTCAGCCTTGGCTAGATCATTTGCCATCAGTGCTTTAGTTTCCACTACTGTGCTTGTGTCAGGCAGCTGTAGATCTGTAGCTGTGACTTAAGATGGCATTAAATTGTTTGTTTTGTTGTGTGAGTCTGTGTGTGTGTGTGTGTGTGTGTGTGTGTGTGTGTGTGTGTGTATGTGCGTGCGTGCGTGTGTGTGTGTGTGTAGGTTATGGGATGTCTGGGGATCTGAGGAGTCTGGTGGCCACTTGGCCTGAGTTCTCTGAGGAACCGCCAAAAGTGGATGGAATGTTAGACCTGCTCCAAGTGCATCAGAAGGTACACACACACACACACACACACACACACACACACACACACACACACAAAACAGAGATATACTGAAAACATTTACATATGCATGAACAATTCAGACACAATGTTTAGAGATACACCTCTATTATAGTCATATAAGTCATGCTGGAGTTGGCAAGTCTGTATACTTGAATTTCTCCTTCCCCCAATGACCTTTGAACTCTCGACTCTCTGTGTCTGCTCACGCCCAGATCCAGATGAGCCGGCGTGGGTTTGAGGGGGGGCGCCGGAGCGTGGAGGTGGGAGGTGCTGGTGATGGTGGTGGTAGGGGCACGGCAGAGAAGGGGCTGAGCCTGCTTGTGCAGCAGTTGCTGGGGAGGCCACTGGACAAGCAGGAGCAGCTCTCCAACTGGGAGCGCCGGCCACTGAGGTTCAGCCAGCTGCGCTACGCAGGTGGGCATCACCTCCCTCCACCCCATGTCACGTCATGCTACATGCTACTTCACGTCACAGTACATCACGGCGCGCCACGTCATATCACACTATATCACGTCATGCTACGTCAGGACATGCTACGTTATGTCACGTCACCTTTCACGACGCGTCTCACTCAGTCTGGTTTTACTGTGTCATGTAACGATGCACTATGCCATGCCACATCAATGCTACATGCACACCACAGAAAGAGGAAGTAGAATATTGTGCACTGTCTGATATATGTCGAATAATATGTTGATTTACCTCAGGTCATGCTACATCACATCACATCACACTACGTCACCTCATGCTACATCACATCACACTAGGTCACTAAGTTACGCCACATCTATACCACAAAAAGAGGAAATAGATTGTTGTACTCTGATATAAATGGAATAATATGTGAAATGCTTTTATAATATTTGCTTGGTTTGGCGTTATTGTTTATTTGTGATTCTGTGGCTGGCTGTTCCTGAGCTCTTGAGCTTGTTAGCGTGAGAAAGCCAGCATGATGTGGACTTTTTTTTACTGCGCGTCATACTGACGATGGCGTTGTTTTATCATTGGGCCATGATCTGTTCTTATCGAGGACTTCAGGTCAAATTTTGTAGTGCTATAATTTTTGTTTTTCCCAGGGAAGCAAGTTGTATGACTTCTTTTTCCCCTTCTCTCTTTCTTTCCTTATGTCCATCCTTCTCTCCCTTCTTTCTTCCTTCCCCCTCCCCTCTCTGTCCATCCCTTCATCCCTGTAGCGGCCGATGCTTGCTGCCTGCTGGACGTGTACTCTGTTCTGAAGGCGAACCCGGCGCGCTTCGGTCTCCCGGCAGACCTGCGCTCTGTGGCGCACGGCCCATCTGACTCGGGCAAGACCAAAGAAGAGAGGACGCCCAAGGACAAGAGCAGGAAGGGGCGCAAGAAGACAGTGAGTAAGCTCATCATTTCAAACCAGTGTGTGGATTTTTACTGCCAACCAAACGGCAAGTCAGGTTACGCTTTGGTATGATTTGGTGTGTGTGTGTGTGTGTGTGTGTGTGTGTGTGTGTGTGTGTGTGTGTGTGTGTGTGTGTGTGTGTGTGTGTGTGTGTGTGTGTGTGTGTGTGTGTGTGTGTGTGTGTGTGTGTGTGTGTGTGTGTGTGTGTGTGTGTGTGTGTGTGTAGCGCGAGCAGAAAGGCTCTGAGCAGGCCCCTGCTGTGGGGACGTTGGCCCAGCGGTTTGGGCCGAGTGATTGGGAAGGGCCGAGTGTGTCTCCCCAGGAGCTGAGGGTGGTGTGTGACAACATGCTGCAGGGCCTGGGCCGCTACCTGCGCTGCCTGGGGGTGGATGTGGTCATACTGGAGAACGAGGATGATCACAAAGTAGCCGCTAAGGTGAATTAACACACATACTGATACACGCACACACACACACACACACACACTCACACTCACACACAGACACATACTGATACCAGACTCCTTTGAGATCTTTTGACTACCAGACTCTTTTGAGATCTTTTGAAGTTTCATTACAAGGCCTTGTGGAACACCTTTGGCAAAAAAGGGTTCTTTAATTTCCGTCATGAGCAATTCCTTAAAGGGTTTTATTCTCTCACTGGAACCCTTTTAGAGGCATCTCAGCTGTCCTAGAACCATTGAAAACTTTTTTTTTTTATCTGAGAGGGTTTTATGAAGTAATCTTTGGTTCCTCCTGGATACTTTTCCCTATGAGTCCAAGAGTGTGAGTGGGGGCTGAGGGTAGAGTGTATCCTTGCTGTAATAAGCGCTCCGGGTGCAGACAGGGAGTGCTGGTGTTCTCATGCCGGACCTCTCAGCTCTGTGCCCCATTCACCCTTGACCTGTGACCGTCTCAGAAGTCCACTTCCTCTTCCTGTTTCCCCCTAGCTGGCCCGCACTGAAGACAGGGTCATCCTCACCTCCGGCCAGCCGTACCAAACCGTAAGTGTCTCGGTGTGTGTGTGTGTGTGCGTGTGCGTGTGTGTGTGTGTGTGTCTGCGTGTGTGTGCGTGTGCGTGTGTGTGTGTGTGTGTGTGTGTGTGTGTGTGTGTGTGTGCTTGTCCGTGTGCCTAACAAAGAGAGTGAGAGAGAGTGAACATGAGCTGCATATGAGGTGATGACAGATGTGTCTGCTAATGTATTGTCTTTGTGTGTGTGTGTGTGCGTGTGTGTGTGTGTGTGTGTGTGTGTGTGTGTGTGTGTGTGTGTGTGTGTGTGTCTCTCTCTGCCTCTGCATACACATGTATGTGTGTGTGTTTCCACAGCTGAAGTCTCAGGTGGCAGAGGGCCGCTGTTTGGCACTGGACTGCACGGACAAGGCGCGGGACCAGGCTGTTCAGGTCATCAGACACTTCCACGTGGGACTCACCCGACACGACATATTTAGCCGATGCCAGGTGTGTTTCAATCTGTGTATGTTTATGGTGTGTGTGTGTGTGTGTGTGTGTGTGTGTGGGTTCATATATGGTTTCGCCCGTGTGAGTATGCACATATGGATTGTGTGAATGTACGCATGTGAGTGTGTGTGTGTGTGTGAGTAAATGTTTGCCTGTGTCCTGCATGTGTCTATGTCTCCTCTATCCTCTGTCACTCCCACCACACCATCCTGAACCCCTTTTCTTCCACATTGGGCCAGTATCCCCCCACCCATCCCAGAAACACCCCACCGTTTCTCAGAAAGCATGTCCAGTAGCGTGAGAGTGCGGGTGGCGTTTGGGGGGGGGGGATGAGGTCAGATATGGTCACTGGCGGTCCCAGAAGGCCTCTCCGTCCCTGGGAGGAAGGGGGTGGGGGGGTTGGAAGAGTGGCGGTGACGGTCGGGGGAAGGAAGTGGCCAGGAGATAAAGGCAGCGTGGTGGAACGGCTTCCTGTGAATCATGGGTTTGGAGGGCCGCGGTGGCATCCACTGGAACAATGAGATCCCACTGCCCCTGGGCCAAGAACAAGAGTGGGAAGACACACAGGAAATACGCAGACAGATAAGGGCTCTGAGATGAGAGAGAGAGAGAGACAGATAGACTGATAGAGATGAGAGAGGGAGCAAGAGGGAGAGTGGGAGATGAGAGAGTGAGGGAGAGATGTAGCCTTCGAGATGAAAGAAAGAGATAGAGAAACGGATACAAAGATGAGACACAGATGAGATGACAAAGATGAGAGGGTGAGAAAGATACAGAGAGAGGGAAGCTGGGACAGAGAGGGTATGCGGATGAGAAAGAAAGGGAAGATGGAAGTGTTAGTGAGATTAAGGTTCAGAGGTTCGAGAAAGAGAGATAAAGTATGACTTAAAAGATGAGAGAGGGAAAGAGATAGAGAGAAGTAGAGTCTCTGAGATGGAGGAGATGGGTATGCAGGGGAAGGGTGACTGTGAAGATAAAAGGGCAAGAATGCGAGTCGGAGGACGAGAGAGAATCTGGAGATGAGGGTGAATGTTTGGGTGGGGGAGAGATGGAGAGGGGGGAAGCTACTGGGTGACAAAGGAGAAGTTTATTTTTAATAAATTAGCAAAACACTACAAATTTATTTGTATTTTTTGCTTTGTCATTGTGGAGAGTTGTGTAGGCTGATGAGAACAAAATCTGAATGCACTTATGTGTGCGAGCATGGGTGTGTCTATGTGTGTGTGTCAGAGACAGAGACAGAGACAGAGACAGAGACAGAGACAGAGACAGAGACAGAGACAGAGACAGAGACTCAGACTGAAACAAAGTGTACTGGTTGCCTTGTGAGTCAGCGTGAGTGGCATAATCTTGTCTGCATGAAAGCATCTCTGCTAGCGACTGCACTGGTCTGGTCAGATGGGCCACACCTGACAAATAACACCTCACTGGGGCCAGCCTGGCTAGACGGCCCTTATCTCCACACACACACACACACACACACACACACACACACACACACACACACACACACACACACACACACACACACACTCTCACACCTGATGAGAGCGAGAGCAACTGCTGAATGAATTGCAACACTACAGTACTGTATTTAGAAAACATGCTGTTGCTTCAGGATTGCGTTATCGATTTAATTATCTGCGGTATCTATAGTTACATAAATAGAATAATGCAGAATAGAATGCCTACCTCATATTCTGGTAATTAATGGTTATGAAGGCAGATTAGTCTTCTCTATGTAAACCCAACATAGATTAGCAGTTGATAGTCAAAGCTGGTTCTCATGTAGATAGTTCAGAGCAGCAGATTGCTCTGACCTCACCATAGACTACTATTTCCCTAGATTTATTTATGTGAGGGGGTGCAACCAGAAACATATACCGCAGAGTTAAATGCAGACGTGACCTCAGAGCTGACTGGACAGAGGGAAAGATCCCTTCACCTGAGTAGTGCTGTTTATCTCATAAAAAAAAACCTTGTCACCTACGGGAAGATAGGATAATTAAACACACACACACACACACACACACCAACAATTGGTCAAACTATGTATCAAACCAAAAAATAAATAAAGTGAAACGATAACCTGCGCTTCACTTTTACAGTAGGTGTTATCAGACTCTTGTCTTAACATGTAAATTGCAGGATCTTGACACCAGGTTTGACGAGAGAATCAGGAGAATCTAGAAAGAGAGAGAGAGAGATGTGGAGGAAGAGTGAGGAATAGTGTGTGACAGATAAACTTCACCTCTCCACATATTCATCTTACTAGGCTGGCTGTATGTCTGGGATCCTCGACGACCCGACCCGTCTTGGTTTCCAACTTTTCTGCATACCTCACACCTCAGACCCAGACACACACACACACACACACACACACACACACACACACACACACAGTCTGTCATGGAGAGCCAGGCTGCCAGGGGAGGTGAGAGGGCGAGAGCCTGTAGGCTGAGCTCGGGTGTCTGTGGGAACCTCTCCCCACCCCTCAACCACACACTCACACTCTCACATACATTCACACAAATATACTCTCAAGCGCCTTCTCACACACACACACACATTTGTATACACACACACAGGCCACCCTTCAGTCCAGCCGGTCCCCAGGGCCCTCACGAGGTGG
This sequence comes from Clupea harengus, assembly GCF_900700415.2. Taxonomy (NCBI): domain Eukaryota; kingdom Metazoa; phylum Chordata; class Actinopteri; order Clupeiformes; family Clupeidae; genus Clupea; species Clupea harengus. The sequence goes on along the minus strand of NC_045163.1, from coordinate 17,369,441 downwards.
GCGGTTGGGGAGGTGTGGGGTGGGATAGGGTAGGGTGGGGTGGGGGGTCCTAAATGTGTCAACTCCTGACCACCTACTAGTCCTGGGAGGGGAGGGTGGCCTACCGACTTCTGTCTGAAATTTGTCCCCCTTGCTTGTGTGGTCTCTCACTCGTTCTCTCCCTCTCTTTTTCCTCTCTGTTTCTCTCTCTCTCTCTCTTTCCTCTCTCTCTCTCTCTCCCTCTCTCTCTCAAGCCCTTTTTAAGCAGAGATCCTGCTATAATGTTGTTAAGAAGACCCCTCATTATGCCGCCTTTGCTGGTTTAGCCTGAAACAAACAGACGTTACGAAACCAATGGCATGACGTAGCGTCTATAATGCCGCGTTCAAGACCACTAGGAACTCGGATATCTCAAACTAGAACGCCACTTAAAGTCGGAGCTCTGACTCAGAAACTCTGAGGAAAAAATATCCCCGGCTTCAGTGAGGCGTGTCATTTAGTCTATTTGACATCATTATCAATATGGCGATGAACTTGACAGAGACTAACAGACCTTGACTAAATCAAAAGTTGTAAACCTTTTAAAATGCTTGAGAAGATACATGAAGTGTGTCAAAATGAAAATAAATGAAAAACGGTGTACATAATTACTGATACCCAGCAGATAGATGGAAAATCCACATTATTTGGCTGGAACACATTAAAGTCAGAGCTGGGAAATATCATGGCAGACGTTCAGAATTCCGAGTTGTCTCGAATGTGCCATAACATCAGTATTGTAAATAAACTAGCCTACCTGTTACAGACGTCCATGCCGGCTCTCCCAGAGAGATGTATATCCGGCTCTTCCTGTTACACAGACGCCGATCCGGCTCTGTGACTCTCCGCTGCCGGCTTTAAGGCGGAACAACTATGACCCCCAATCTGTGCTCGTACCTTTTCTATATAGAACGGCAAAGCAGAAGAAAAGGCATCAGTCCAAACTTACACAGGCTGTATAAAAAGCCTCAGACACTCTCC
>NC_045163.1:17323442-17365942 GCF_900700415.2 Clupea harengus | reverse complement strand
GTCTCTTTCATTCTGTCTCACTCATTGAGGGGCAGATGTACATACGTTAGGGAGTGCAGTTTAAACAGCCGCTTGGCAAGTCCGCAGGAAGTACACACTGTGTCTTTTCACTTGATGTTGAATGTACTGAAACGGCGGCTGATTGCGTAATCAACGTATGTCGCCGCCCTCTAACCATAATTTGCAGCGGCCGCAACTGAAGGCATCATTCAGTCATGGGCGCAATTGAATGGAGTCACAGAACCGCCAACCGGCATGAAAAGAAATCAAAGGTTTAGCGATCAGGGAATAGATCTTCATACTAAGGTGTCTTCAATCGGAGAAATACTACAGGGCAGTAATTCTACAACACTCAAAAAAAAAATCGCTATAAGAAAACAAAAAAATTCAGTAGCGTAGCAGGGAGTGAAAAAAGTGAGGGCAAGACGTACAAAGGCCTGCCTCTGTTTCTCCTCCTCTCACTTCTTCCGTTTGTCACTGTGTTATACTCCCAGTCTCTGTCTCTCTCTCTTTTTCTCTCCCACTTCTTCTCTATTTCTCTCTCTCATTCTCTCCCTCTCTCTCTCCTCTCTCCCTCTCTCTCCCTACTTCTCGCTCTCCTTCTCTCCCTCTCTCTCTCCTCTCTCTTCTCTCTTTCCGCTCTCTCTCCCTCTCCATCTCTCTTTCTTTCTCACATCCCCGTGTTCTAGCTTGTCCTCTGTTGACATCTCACACGGCTGCCGTGTTTGCCTCCTGTCCTCCATCTGTCAGTTCCACGGACGTTCTCACACGTTCTCACGTGTTCTCACGTGTTCTCACAGGGAGCAGACAGACGGGTGTCAGCACTGCTCTCGTCTGCCCGTATCGGGTGTGTATTTTTCCACCAGGGAGGATTGGGTTCTGGAAAAAAAGATGGACAGATCTCAGAGTGAGAAAAAGAGGGATAAAGAGAGGGAGCATTAGAAGATAGAGAGAGAATGAAATAGTCAGAGAGAGGAAGAGTAAGAAAGTTATTAAGACAGAGAGCGACTGAAAGAAAATTCTAGACAGAATTCTATAAGAAAGAAAAATGGAAAGAAAAAGAGAGATAGGAGAGGAGAAAAGATAGACCAAGGTAGCCTGAGAAAAGGTACACAGACCAAGGCAGAAAGAGAGAAAGTTTGTGCAAAAGAAAAAGTGATAGAAAGCGAAAGAGACGGACCCGAGAGAGGTGCGATGGAGAGAGAGTTGTCTGTCTGTTGGTCGTCCGTCCGTCTGTCGGTTGCTGCGCGTGGGTCGTCTGTGTTTTCGTGCAGCCGCATCAGATGTCCCAGCAGGGGCTTTTTTTAGACGTGTGGAGATGGGGAGAGGGCAGATAGACATCAGCCACAGACAGCAGCGTGCCACAACCCACAATTCCCACGGGTCGCCAGCGCGGAGGGGGGGGGGGGTTGGGTCAGGGACGAAGAGGACAGGAACTGAAACAGTGTGAGAAGAAAGAGGGGGGAGACTGGGTGCTATCAAGTCTTTGATCTATAAAGGAGAGAGAAGTCAGTGGAAAATGAGGAGAGAGAGAGGCAGAGAGAAAGATGAGAGAGAGGGAGAGAGAAAAAGGAAGAATATGGAATGATATAGACACATTTGAGGTTACACTCCAGCAGGCCTACATTTGTGCGAGGAAATATGTGTGTGTGCGTTTTTGTGTGTGAAAGAGAGAGTGTGAGAATGAGAATGACTGTGGTTGTGGTTGAAATCTGCATCAGGATCATAACCCTAGTTTTTATCTTCTTTTCTTTTTTCCTCCCTCTCTCTCTCTCTCTCTCACACACACACACACACACACACACACACACACACACACACACACACACACACACACACACACACTCTCTTTCTCTTTCTCTCTCTCTCTCGCTCTCTCTCACACACACTGTGTTTTTCTTGTCAGACTAAGAGCCAGTGCTTAAGGCAGTTGGAAAGCTGTGGCAGAGATGGTGTTTTCTCACAGACCTTGTAGAAAAACAGCAGTGTGTGTGTGTGTGCTTGCGTGCACTGTCTCGCCTCTGAGACAAGAGAAGTCGGCGAAAAGGAGAATAGAAGTAGAAAGTGAGAGAAGCTCAGAGTGTATGTGTGTGTTTGTGTGTGTGTGTGTGTGTGAGAGACTGAGAGAGAGAGATAGACATTCCTCACACACGCCAAGGCATTCCGAGGGAAACCATCCCAAATATTTCCCACAGTGTGTGGCGAGCTGTCCATGACTCCTGTTACCGTGACTCCCGTTACCAAGACTCCTATTGCCACAGCGCCCATGACACACTGACTGACAGGCTGTCGGCAAGGGAATGAAGCCACTAGCGGTGTGGACCACAGATGTGTGCGTGTGTGTGTGTGTGTGTGTGTGTGCGTGCGTTTGTGTGTGTGTGTGGGTGCATGCATGTGTCTGTACATGCATATGTGTGTGTTCATCTTGTTTATTTCCAGGAACCCAGAAAAGGTCACTTATGACCTTATGCTAATTGAATCTGTGAGGAATGAACGATAGAGAGAGAAACAGAGAGGGGAAGGGTGGGGTGGGGGGGGGGTGGGTGCACTGGGGCAGTTATTGATAGTTAGCTCTTCAGTAATTTAATTCTGGACTCTTAACGGTTTCAGCACACACACTCTCTCCCACTCTCATGCTCTCTCTGACAAGCTCATCTACACATAGACACAAGTTTTGTCTCGGTCCTTATACTCATATAAAGACATATGAATACTGAAAAAACGATGACTGAAACTGATTTAAATACTAGGCAGTGACCGCATACGAGCAGCTTTGGGTAATGTGTAAACACTGAAGAATACCCACTGAGTACCGCCAAGCACTGACTTGCACAAAATACCCTATTAAACACTAGTTCACCAAATAGTTAACAGTGAGACCATTTGTTAGACCATTTGAGACATTTTGTCCGTCTCTCGCGCTCTCTCTCTCTTTCTCTCACGCACGCACCTGCGCGCACACACACGCACCTACACGCGCACACACACACACACACACACACACACACAACCCTAGTCACACCCCTGTCTCTTCCTGTCATCTTTTCTGGTCTGCGAAGGTGTGTGCCAGACCATTTCACTTCACACACTCACCTTTTCACTTCCTGCGGTGCGGACGGCTATAGAGCAGACTCAGGGGTGTGAGGTGAGACCCCGTTGGGTAGGGGGTGTCTAGGGGTGCGTTTAGATTCACACAGTAGGCGGCAAATAAAGCTCTCCACGCATACACACACACACACACTCACACTCACACTCTCTCACACACACACACACACACAGACACACACACACACGCACACACACATACACTCTCTCTCTCTCACACACACACACACACTCCCACCCCGGTACTGTTCCTGTAGTGCTGATGGACAGCTCATTACAACAGTGGAGTGTATAATCTGGCCATGTTTCCTGTTGGCACCCCCACACCCCCCCCCCTTCTCACACACACTTTCACACACTCATATACACACACACATACACACACACACTCTCTCTCTCTCTCACACACATACACCGGCTGCTCAGATTAGCCGTGGCAAGGAATCCGCTGCACCCAGCAGCTGGAATGTCCTGTTTGTCTTGCTCTGTTTGTGCTTTTGTGCGGCCTGTTTTGATTGGCTGGCTGGCATTTGTGTGTGTGTGTGTGTGTGTGTGTGTGTGTGTGTGTGTGTGTGTGTGTGCAAGCCGGTGAGGGCCTTGGCTGTTTGATGTGTCCCATTGTCTGGAAGCCAAGCTGCTTCCTGTCTGTACTCACTCGTGTGAGAGAGAGAGATGGAGAGCAAGTGTGTGTGTGTGTTAGAGAGACGGAGACGGAGACCTGTGTGTGTGTGTGTGTGTGTGACAGAGAGAGAGTGAGCCCAGACCCTCAATTGGGCTTTTCCTCTAAACACCAATACAATGAAGTACTGCGTAATTTCCCCTGCATTTACCACCCCACCCCGCCCCCTTCCTACAGAAACACAGACACACTCTCTCCCTCTCTCTCACACACACACACACACACACACAAAGAGAGTCTTACACCCCTGCCTTTGGAAAGTCTCTAATTTTTGGCATGAAGGAGGACCCTGTGAGAGAGCCTGAGGCAGCGGACTCACGTACACACACACACACACACACACACACACACACACACACACACGGCTCCCAGTGTCAGTGTCATGCACCATACTCTCCCACTCTGGTAGCTCTTTTCCCGTCCAGGGTGTCATGCTCAACTGGTGCACACGGACTCACCAAAGAGCAAAAGGTGACTGTTGACTGTTGACATGGTTCCCTCACCAGAGAACTTAAATTCCCGCTTTGCCCTCACAGTGTTTCAGTCTGGATGGATGGATAACGATGGTTATCCGTGGATAACTATGGATAATAACTATGTTTGCCAAGTTAGTTTCACTAGTTTCACTCACTGGCTGGTTTGTCAAGCCACACCTCCAAAAATCAGCCACTTTTGTGTAATCAAGATCTGGGAGGGCCTTCAGCCAGGTGCAATCAGTGAGCATGCTACTTCCATAGGGCTGCTGCTGAAGCGTCAGCGGAAGTGTCAGCCCTCGTGCTCAGCCCTTTTCGTGTGAAGACCTTTTTGGGTAAAGACGTACAAGTCTACCTGTACAAGTCCACCGAAACAAGGTTCACAAACAAGGTAAACTTTTTTCATTTTGACTCTGCCATAGCCATGTGTCACAGTAGCATCTCTGTTGTCACTGGTTGTCAAAAAAGATCACAGCGCAGCAGACGGCAGCGCAACCTGGGTAACCTCCGCTCACTTCAACAAACCTCTTCGGCTGTAACCTCTTTCTCTGTTGGCCTGTGGAACTGTCAGTCTGCAGTCAGGAAAGCTGATTTCATCTCAGGTTATGCCAACCACCTCTCCCTAGGGCTCTTAGCTCTCACGGAGACATGGATCACACCTGAAAACAATGCTACCCCGGCAGCAGGCCTTAAAAACAGCTAGAGCAGCAGCTCAATCCTCGGCTCTCGTCCTGCTTGACTTATCAGCTGCGTTTGATACAGTCAACCACCGCATCCTTCTGTCCATACTGTCAAGTATGGGCATTTCTGGCAATGCGCACTCCTGGTTTGAATCCTACCTCACTGGGCGCTCGTTCAACGTGTCATGGCAAGGTCAGCTGTCTGTACCTCACCGCCTCACCACTGGGGTGCCCCAAGGCTCGGTGATGGGACCACTTCTCTTTGCCATTTACACCACCTCGTTGGGCCCTATCATCCGCTCGCATGGTTTTTCCTACCACTGTTATGCCGATGATACTCAACTGTTTCTGTCTTTCCCTCCTGAGGACACCACGGTCTCGGTGCGGATTTCGGACTGTCTCGCTGATATATCCACATGGATGAAAAATCACCTTCAGCTGAACCTGGCCAAAACGGAACTGATGGTCTTCCCAGCCAAACAGGTCATCCACCACAACATCAAGATCAATACTGACTCTTTATCTCTTGCTCCATCCAAAACAGCAAGAAACCTCGGGGTCATTATTGATGACCAACTGACCTTCACGGCCCACATCGCCTCTGTCTCCAGGTCGTGCCGCTTTGCGCTATACAACATCCGCAAAATCAGGCCGTACCTAACCCAGTATGCCACCCAGCTGCTGGTGCAAACCTTGGTGAGCTCCCGCCTTGACTACTGCAACGCCCTCCTAACGGGCCTGCCGGCTTGCGTGGTGAAACCACTACAGATGATCCAGAACGCGGCGGCGAGTCTGGTGTTCAACCAACCGAAAAGGGCACACGTCACCCCGCTACTCATCGAGCTCCACTGGCTGCCAGTAGCTGCTCGCATTAAGTTCAAGTCACTTATGCTTGCCTACAGAGTGCTTACTGGTTCTGCTCCCACCTACCTAAATGCTCTTGTAAGGGCAAATGTTACACCCAGGACGCTGCGCTCGTCTAGTGAGCGTCGTTTGGCACTGCCGTCCGTGCAAGCACGGCAATCCAGACTATTTTCATTTGTAGTTCCACGTTGGTGGAACGAACTGCCTAGTACTACCAGAGCAGGGGCGTCCCTCTCTACCTTCAAGAAGCTTTTGAAGACCCAACTCTTCAGAGAGCACCTCCCCTCCTAACTGGCACCTGACTAGCGCTTAACTTGCACTTCAGCAGTTACATTCCTGCACTTCTTTTTCCTCTTTTCTAGGTTGTTGTTTTTCTAATTCTCATGTAAAGTAGTATTTATTGTTACACCATGCTTTTTTATTGCTCTTAGCTTGACTGTTCTCTCCCTTGTACGTCGCTTTGGACAAAAGCGTCTGCTAAATGACTAAATGTAAATGTAATGTAAATGTAATGGATAACTGCTTTTCAGAGTATGCTGCCATAGAAAAATACCACGTCTTCAGGTTAACAAACGCAGAGCAATTGTCCAAAGATTAGTGACCGGTAAAATGTGTGGAGATTTCATGAGCTAGCGCTCACATGTGCATCGGATCTCTCCATGTGCACATGTGGAATCCGGCTCCCCCACATTGCTGTGAACGGGGAGATTTTGAGCTCCTAATATTTTTCATCCCGTGTCAGTCTTGGGTTTGTGGTGGTATGAAAACATTAGTCTGAGGGATTGACCCAGTCTGGAAAAGAGTGTGGAGATACCGCTTCATTTTTATTTATCCAAGATCATTCAGATGAGGTTTTATAGACTTCAGTTTCATGAGGTTTTCCTATGAACTCCAAAGAATTGTAAAGATAATGTTACATCTCAAAGCCTTGTTGTTTACGGAGACTGCCTCTACCGCTTTAAGGTAATCATATGTAAGTACACCCAGCAGGTTCTGCCTAAGTCTAAATAGCCCTTGGGCCGCACTTTGCCCAGGTCTGGTCTAGTGTATAGTGTGCTGTAGTGAGTGTGAGTCTAGTGGATATGGCTGTAGTGAGTGTGAGTCGTGTGTATAGTGGGCTGTAGTGGCTGTAGTGAGTCTGAGTGCCTGTGAAGGACTCAGCCTGTGAGTGTCTGGGGCTTTCACGCTGCATGATAGGCAGTCACGGGCGTGCATGGCCATTTCCCCCAAATCCTGGAGGATTATGCAAGTGAAAGCTCAGATTAGCTGAAAAATGTTGGGAAAGTCATGCAATCGGACATTTTAGCTTTGTTTAACTGACCGTGTGTCTGGAGGGACTCACCCCCCCCCCACCCCCCCAGTCCTCGTCCTCCTCTGTTCCACTTCTCCTCTCATCCTCTCTTTCTTCCCTCCTCCTCTCCCTCACTCTTCCACTCCTCTATCTCTTCTCTCCCTCTCTTCTCCACCACTCCACCTCTCCTCTCCTTCTCTTGCTCCTTTCTCTATGTCTGTCCTCCCCTTCTCTCCCTCTCTCCTCTTGTTCTCTCCCTTTCTCTCCCTCTCTCGTCCCCTCCTCTCCCCCAATTTCGTCCCTTTCCCTCTCTCTCACCCCCTCTTCCTCTCTTCTTCTTTTCTCTCCCTCTCTCATCCCCTCTTATCCCACTCTCCACTTCTCCTCCTCTCTCCCCCTCTCCCCCCCCCTCAGCATCTCCTTCTCGGCATGTGGGTCCTCCATTCCAGCACTCAATGAAGACCTGGAGCAGAGGAGTTTACAGCCCTGAGATACAGGAAGAGAGAGGAAGGATGGGGGGAAGGCAGAGGAAGGAATGGAGAAAGTATAATCTCAGGAAAAAAAAGAGAAGGCTGTGATTGAAAGAAAAAAAGAGAGAAACCAAAGACTTTAGGGCTCCAAGACAAAAGAAAGTGAAGAGGGGAAGACAGAGAGGAAGGAAGGAAGGAAGGAAGGAAGGAGGTATAGAATTAAAAGGAAAGAATACAAATGAGAGAAACGGGGATAGAAAAAAGAATAAAGCTGCAGAGCGAGAAAGACATGAGGGGGTGAAAGTGAAACAGAGAGGAAGAGAGAAAGAGAGGGAGTTGGGAGAAGGCAGAGGGAACAGAGCAACAGGAGACGGTTGAGATCTATTCAGGGAATTCCTTCAGAGAGAGAGAAATGTGGGATAAAGAGAAGCGGGATGCAGAAAGAAAGAAAATACCACAGGGTTAAGAGGACAGGAAGAAAATCACTTGATGGAGAGAACAGGGCGAAAAGAGAGGGAGGAATAGAGAAGGAGGGACTGGGGTTTGAGGTCTAAGAGACAGAGAATAGAAAAGCAGTGGCGGCCCAGAGAGAAAAGAGGAGAATTCCTTGAGACTTGAAGAGATTTGAAGGTTTAATAAATTGAGACATTACAGAAGAATTAGAGAGAGATCCTCAAAGAGAAAAACCCCTCAAGAAGGAGTGCTGAAGGGAGATAAGGAACATTCTTCTAGAGATAGAGAGAGATAGTAAAAAAAACTATTAGAGAGAGTTTTTTGGGGGAGTGATATAGATAATGATTCTACTAATAGAGAGAAGTCTTTGAGAGAGGGACAGTAAAGGGAGATCGTTTTCTGAGGGAGAGATAGTTTGAGACAGACAAAAAATGGTGGGAATTATTTGAGAGATACAGATAATTCTAGAAAATGAGAATACATTCTTTGAGAGAGAGAGAGAAAGCGAGGGGGGTGCGACAGAGAAAGAGAGAGAGAGAACGACAGAGAAAGCGTGCGCGAGAGAGAGAGAGAGAGCTAGGTCTTCCTCTGTGGCTGATGGCTGAGAGGTTTTGACAGAGAGCATTCCTGCAGTGTGGTGATGTCATGAGAACTGGCCCAGGGCAGACAGAGCTGTTTATGTTCTACTGAGGAGAGGGGTGGGGGGGAAGGGGGGAAGGAAGGGGTCACGAGGGGCGCAAGGGGCTCCACTCCTTCACTGCAATGGGTGAGGGAGAGAGAGAGAGGGAACGAGAGCGAGAGAGAGGGGGATAGAGAGGGGTAAGATCATGGATCACTTCCACACTGCCACACACAAACAGGGAGAGTGTGTGTTGGAAAGGAAGCCCCCCCCCACCATACACATGTGTGTGTGTGTGCACACAGACATACCTTCCTGATTCTGTTATTGACATCAGACTATTTGTGTGTGTGTGTGTGTGTGTGTGTGTGTGTGTCTGTCTCTGTCTGCATGTGCATTTGTGTGTTTGTTCACCTGGTGTAGACACTGTTCGGGTAGTTTGGTGCTATGTGCGGGAGCGGGAGAACAGAGTGTGTGTGTGTCTGAGTGGGAAGAGGTGGAGACTCCCTGAGCATGCTCACACACACACACACACACACACACACACACACACACACACTGGGCCTGGTGAAAGTGTGTCCTGATGGACGTGTTTATGAGCTGAGGTCAGAGGGAGCAAGGGGATGTGATTATTGTGAATAGAGGGGTTCCCTGGAATGAGAGGGAGAGGAAAAAGTGTGTGTGTGTGTGTGTGTGTGTGTGTGTGTGTGTGTGTGTGTGTGTGTGTGTGTGTGTATGAAGGGTTTAGAGGGAGGTTGTGTGCATATCTGTGCTTGAGTGCATAATAGAGCATGTCTTGCAGTGTGTGTCAGAATGTGAAGGGATTATAGTGTGTGAGTGTGTGCATTTTTGGGTGTGTGTGTACATGGATTTTTAAGGGACTGGGGAGTGAAGTATGTAGTGTAGAGTACATGTGCAGGTTTTGAGGAGACTCACGGGTGTGGGTGGGTGTGTGTGTGTGTGAGGCACAGTGCAAAAGTGCACAGTTTGTGGGTAACCATTCCGAGCGAAATGTATATCTGTTCCTGAGTGTAAAAGGCAGATATTGAAAGAGCAACTGTGTGTGTGTGTCTGTGTGTGTGTGTGTGTATGAATGAGTGTATGTGAGGTGCAGAACAAGCACGTTTACATTGAAGCTAAGAGTGAGTGGTTTTGTGTCCGTGAAGAGCTCAGTGTGTGTGTCTCCGCGCTGGTAGAAAAAGTGCGTGATTTACTGACCGAGAGACTCACAGGAAGTCACGCAGGGCATATATCTGTCTCCCCACCCCACCCCCACCCCCAGTAAGTGTGTGTATGTATCTATCTGTGTCCTTTTAGGGACTGAATGCCTGTTTCTTCACTGCTGCACACAACACAAATAAGGCTCTTTTCCAGGCCGGTGTTCAGTGGCAGCGGTCGGCCATTTCCAACAGGAATAAAGGGCCTTTTAGGGTTGGTTTCTGTTCAGCCGTCAGCTGTAGGTTGACCTACAACTGAGCTCATAATAACATCATACAATGCCTGGGGAAGGGTGAGGAATTTGTATCATGTGAAGTAATGCTGCCTAGGAAAACACTCTCTCTATCCCTCTCTCTCACACATACACAAACACAAAAATACATACATACAAAATGGACACAGACAGTCACTATCTTTCTCTTTACACACACACACACACACACACACAAGGTGTCTTTGTCTCTTTCTTTCCCTTTGTTCCCCACTTCAAATTTAAACTGCACCACACACACACACACACACACACACACACACACACACACACACACACACACACACATATATAAATTGGGGAAAATAAGTATTTGAACCCCTGCCGATTTCGCAAGTTTGGCCACTTGCAAAGAAATGTGTGATCTATAATTTTAATGGTAGGTGTATTTTAACAGTGAGAAATAGAATATCAACAAACAAATCCAGAAAACTGCATTTTATAACATTTATGACTTTATTTGTATTTGATGCAGAAAATAAGTATTTGAACCCCCAAGCAAACAGCAAGAATTCTGGCTCCCAATGACCAGTTATGTGCCCAAGAAGCACACAGATTAGTCCTCATTAGGCCTAACAAGGTACACCTGATCTCAACTGGTGACGTGTTTAAAAGAAACCTGTCCAAAGAATCATACTTCACACCTTCAACCTCACCACCATGGGCAAGACCAAAGAGTTGACCAAGGACGTCAGAGATAAGATTGTAGACCTGCACAAGGCTGGAATGGGTTACAAAACCATCGGCAAGCAGCTTGGTGAGAAGCAGACAACTATTGGTGCGATTATTCGTAAATGGAAGCAACACCAAACAACTGCCCATCGCTCTAGGTTTGGGGCTCCATGCAAGATATCCCCTCGTGCGGTATCGGTGATCATCCGAAAGGTGCAGAATAACCCCAGAACTACACAGGGGGAGCTTGTGAATGATCTCAAGGCAGCTGGGACCACAGTCACCAAGAAAACCATTGGCAACACACTACGCCGTAATGGTTTGAAGTACTGCAGAACTCGCAAGGTCCCCCTGCTCAAGGAAGCACATGTACAGGGCCGTCTGAAGTTTGACAATGAACACTTGAATGATTCTAAGAAGGATTGGGAGACAGGATGTGGTCAAATGAGACCAAAATCAAGCTCTTTGGCATCAACTCGACTTGGCGCGTTTGGAGGGGGAAGAATGCTGAATATGACACCATCCCCACCGTCAAGCATGGAGGTGGAAACATTATGCTTTGGGGCTGTTTCTCTGCCAAGGGTACAGGACGACTCCACTGCATCGAGGGGACTATGGATGGGGCCATGTAATGTGGAATATTGGGCTCATTCCCTCATTCCCTCCCATTGAAAACGCAACCTTAAGGATTTGGAGAGGATCTGCAAAGAGGAGTGGACCAAAATCCCTCCTGAGATGTGTGTAAACCTGGTGACCAACTACAAGAAAAGTCTGACGTCTGTGCTTGCCAACAAGGGTTATTCCACCAAGTACTAAGTCATGTTTTGCTAGGGGTTCAAATACTTATTTTCTGCATCAAATGCAAATTAAGTCATAAATGTTATAAAATGCAGTTTTCTGGATTTTTTTGTTGATATTCTGTTTCTCACTGTTAAAATACACCTACTATTACAATTATAGATCACACATTTCTTTGCAAGTGGCCAAACTTGCGAAATCGGCAGGGGTTCAAATACTTATTTTCCCCATTGTATATATATATATATGTATATATACACACATATATATTGAGGTTAATGAAAATATGTGACAAAAAGCCTCATTAAACAACAAACACTATTGATACATATTTGAGTTATTTTATCTATCCTTCTATCCTTTAACCTTTATAACTTATAATAAGCATGTTTGTAAGTGTTGACAAGCTTGTTCCACCTACTCTATTGGAAGCTTTGCCCATTCTTCTCATGCAGAAGCCTCTAGCTCATTGGCTGCTTCCATGCTGCAACTGCCTTCTGTGTATCCAAAAGACCAAAGATTTCTGTGATTGAAATCCAGGGACTGAGAAAGCCACTCCAGGACATTCCAGGATATATTTCTTAACCAAGATTTGTTTGACTTGAAGGTGTACTTGGGATTATTGTCTAGCGGGAGAGTCCAATGATCACCAAGGTTTCCCAGAAGGCATCACATTCCTCTTTATGTATCACTCAACTGATAAAGTAGTCATCCAAAGCAATATTCAGCCCCTCAAGATGGAAAGGATTTACCAATTAAAGTTTTTTCAAAGAGTTTTTCAAAGTTTTTTTCAAAGATATATATATATATATATATATATATATTTAGTTGCAATCAGAAATATTGCATATATATATATATAGATAGATAGATGTATCACATGCATATTGGATACCATGTATACTTTTGTTTTTGTATGGCAGCACTCCTCAGCTGTCTGTAAACATCTGTGAGCATCTTGCTTCCAGCTCCCAGCTATATTTGCTACCAAAGGAACTTCAGAATCATAGAATGTGCATGACACACCCTTTTAAAGGGTCACAGTCCCATCCATCATGTAGAAAGAAATGTGGAAAGTACCACTTAGACAGTACACTGAAAAGAATGCATTTCCCAACAAAGCTGTTCCTTCGCAACAATTGGGGAAAAAATGAAAAGTACTATAACAAGAATTATCTCACCACATAGTAAGCAAGTCCACAGAATCATTATGGCAAGGAAAATTACTTCTAAACCTAGAGGATTGCTAGGGATGCTTGGTGAGGAAGGCATATTGGCCTGCAGGGCAAAACTGCACCATAAGTTTAAAACTACTTTTTGAGTTGGTCACCCTGCTATTTAACTGCCCTTTCAGCTTTGCTCTACTGGCTCTGATTGTCCCTGTTGTCTTCCCGTAATCCAGTCAAGCGAACCAGAAGTTTTTGACTGTCAGGGAGCCAATCAATGTGCTGGATGGAATCGCCTCTGACATCATCCCCAGCAGAATGATTTAGCGCATGTTAAAATGGCATAAAGTAAATATTTGTCATGATATGTGATGCATACCCTTCCCTCAGTAAATGTTTGGAGAGATGTTTTTGTTCCCGTTCGGCGCGGCACGTATGGGACTTGCTTTAGGATGCGGGTGAACGAGCATGACTGCTGCTTTTTTAGTGCCGCTCGACTACACGCAACGTATGGAGTGAGGGATGGAGAATTAGAGAGAAAGAGAGAGTGAGAAAGAAAGAAAGGGAGGATAGAAAAGAGGGCTGGAGTGGTCAGTAGCTTCTCAGCATGGCTACCATCCGTGGGAATGACCACTGTAGCAGCAGTGTGGTCTTACCGGGGGGTGGGGGGGGCGGTTGGTGAAGAGGGGGCATTCAGACCCCCCCTCCTTTCCAATCCCCACCCTGCCAAAACGGAAACATGGAAGCAGGACCCCCAGTGAGGTCTGTTCCATGTGATTTGTGAACCTAAACACAGAGTAGCCAGGAACTGCAGTGCTGTGAATGTGTTTGTGTCTGGATTTTTTTTGGTCTGTGTCTGTGTGCATTTGTGGGTGAGGGAGACTCAGTGACGTGTGTGTGTGTGTGTGCGCGCAGTAGAACGGGAATGCATGTCTGCATGGAATGTTTATGTAGTATCTCTGTGTTTGCTTGAAGTCTTGCACATGCATGTGTGCTTGTGAAGGCTTACTTTTGTGTGTGTGTGTGTGTGTGTGTGTGTGTGTGTGTGTGAAGACCTGCAAGTGTTTGTGTGTGTGTGTGTGTGTGTGTGTGTGTGTGTGTGTGTGTGTGTGTGTGTGTGTGTGTGTGTGTGTGTGTGTGTGTGTGCCTCTACATTACATTTGAAGTCTTGCATGTGTATGTGTATAATTGAGTGATTAGAGATATTTACATCTATCTGAAGACTTACATATGTGTGTTTGAAGAAGTGTGTTTATATCTGTCTGAGAGCTCGAGTATGTGCATATGTGTCTGAAGGTTTGCCTTTGCATTGGTCTGCATTCTTGTGTTTGTTTCGGTCTGAAAACTTGTGCGTGTGTGAAGGCTTGAGTGCCTGTGTATCTGAAAGCTTACATGCCTCTGTGTGTGTGTGTGTGTGTGTGTGTTTGTATCTGAAGACTTGCATGCCTCTATGTGTATGCGTGTATGTGCGTGCGTTTGTGTGTGTGTGTGCGTGTGTGTGTGTGTGTGCTGTGTCCTCGTGAGTCTTGGGAATGGTGGGGGTCAGTGTGGTCCTGGCAGTGCTTCCTGTGGTCCTCATGATGTTATCAGGGGTTGAGAGTCGTGTTTGCCTAGGGAGTCGGGCAGAGCAGGGGTGGGAAGGGTCGCAGCGAGCACAGTTCCCCCCCCACCCCCCACCCCCCATCCCCCGCACTAGGGACAGTGGAGGTAGAGGGAAAGGGAGGTCAGGCTCCATGGCTTGGGAAAGGCCTGGGAGAGCCCGGGCCATTGAAAGACACAGGATAAAATTGGAATGGAAAATTAGAGACACACACACGCACACACACACACACAGACACACACAGACACACGCAGGGGAAAAAAGCAAGGAAGAGGGAAAAAAGAAAAGATGCACAATCGGCCCGAGTATCACCCCCCCCCACCCAAGCGGAAGAGCGGCCTTTCTCACAGGAACAGCCTGCGTGCTGCCTTTTACGTGCACTGGAAGGAGAGAGCAAGAGAGGAAGGGTGGGTCACTTTACCTTGTGTGTGTGTGTGTGTGTGTGTGTGTGTGTGTGTGTGTGTGTGTGTGTGTGTGTGTGTGTGTGTAAGATTAAGTCATTACTGGCTCTGATGTCCTTCTGTGACCTGTACTGAGTTTGCTTCATTTGTCAGTATACCTACCTCAGGTTTGGGGGAGGTGGATTCTCCAACCTCCACCTTAAAGGCCCTTCCCCCTCCCTATCACCTGCACACACACACACACCTTTGAACTGTGTCCATGACAAAGACACAGGACATGACAGTAGTAGGGCACTTCCAGTATCCCGGCCGCCTCCTGTCTGATTGTCAGGCTAATGCAGCCACATTCAGGCTCTCACATTCCCAGCCCCTTTTCCCCATTCATATGAAAGAGGGGTCTCCTCTTCTCTCCTCCTCCCTCCTCTCCTCTCCTCTTCTTTTTTTGTCATCTCCTATTTTTCTTGAATCCTTTCATCCCCTCTCCCCTCCTCCTCGCCACGCTCCCCAAGGTGACTGGACAGCCAGCGCTACCTGTCCATCCAGATCACACCGTTTCCCAGGAGAAAATTCCATTCTTTCCTTCTCTCCCCCTCCTCTCTCTCTCTTTCTGTCTCTCCCCTTTGCATTCCCTCTCTTTCTCTAGCTCTCTTTCACTCTCTCTCTCTCTCTCTGTCTATTTTGGTGAACTCAAAGACCGGTTCCCACAGATTGGTTCCCATGGTTATCGTGGCGTGGAGATAGCGGAGGGAATCGGGTTGGGCGGGGTAGCGGTGGCGGTGGGGGGCGGAGAGGTTGTTTGAGGGGGGCGGGGTGTGGGGTGTTTGACGCAGAACGAGAGAGACAGTGCTGCGCTGCACTGCGAGATAGCAGAGTCCTATTGCTGGAGAGAGAGAATTAGAGAAGGGGGGGGGGGGGGGGTTAGGGGGTGAGAGCGGGGTTCAAACTTGCATAGATATCAGTGCTTGGGGGGTTGGGGGGTTGTTGGGGGGGCCTGGGGCTTGAGAGATAGAACAGGGAGTTTGAGTGCAGCTAGGCTTGGGTTTGGGGTAGTTTGGGGTGGGGGCGGGGGCGGTCGATCGGCCATGCGGGTGAGGGAGGGGGAGGGGGGTTTGGGGGCACTGCCGTAGAGAGAGAGCGAGAGCAAGAGAGAGGGGGGGGGGACAGAATCAGTTCCCACACTCATAATTACTGTGTCACAGGAGGCTGAAAGGGGACAGCTTCTGGGCCTTGGGGAATTTACTGGGGCCAGTCGGGGGATGGGGCGGGGGGAGACCCCCTCTTTATCTCCTGCTTTCTTCTGTCTTTCTATTCCTATCTTTACCTCACGTCTGTCTCTCTGGTTTTCCCGTTCATTCCACTCACATTCACCCCCTATCATCCCTTTTTCTCTTTTCCCCCCTCCTTTACCTATATCTATCCATCTCTCTCTCTTTTTACTTGTAATCTTTCTTTCTTTACTTATCTCCTTCTCTTATGTCTGTCTCTCTCTTTCTCTCATTAACCCACCCACAGTCACTCTCCTTTCATCTTTCTCTCTTCCTCTCTCTCTCTCTCTCTCTCTCTCTTCATCTTTCTCTCTCTCTCTCTCTGTATTTTGTCTTCCTCTGTGTGCCACCTCTATCTCGCCCCTCGTGTGTCCACTCTTGTTGACAGCAGTGCTGTGAGCCGGCCCTTTGAAGTGTCCCTCTCGCCACTCACAGTGTTATTAACACTTAACCCCTCGATCCCTGCTTCCCTTTCTCTATCCCTATCCCTATCTCTCTCTCACACGCACAGACACACACATTTTTATCTCTGTCTGTGTGTGTGTGTGTGTGTGTGTGTGTGTGTGTGTGTCTGGGCCTTGAGATACAACTTAAATGATCTGGATGTGTTGTTCTCCCACATTGCAGAGGCATACTTATAAGGTTTTGCTGAACATGTATGAGAAAATGCTAATCTTGTCTGCAGTTGTGAGTGTGTACAGGAGTGTTCGTTTACAGGCTAAGTACACATACCTTAGGACGCATTTATAATGAAAATATAACACACACTTCAAGACATTATAGGCAATATTTGACTGACTAACGTGTATAACGTAAACCTTAGGTTATACACGTAAGTCGGTCAAATATTCCCTGTAATGTCTTGAAGTGTGTGTATTGTATGTGTATTAACGCATCTGTGTGTGTGTGTGACGTGTGTATTGACTCAGCTTAGGGTGTGTATAGGCTATGTGTATTTTTTCTGCCTCAAATTCTCAGTCCCGTGTTGATTCTTGTCATGGGCGCAACCCATGAGCCTTGTGTTAAATGTCAGGAGCTAGGCAGTGACAGGGACAAGGAGGATATATATATATATATATATATATATATATATATATATTTATATACACACACACACACACACACACACACACACACACACAATGCCTCAGTGTGTGTGTGTGTGTGTGTGTGTGTATGTGTATATACATATATATATATATATATATTATAGTATATTGAGAGAGCATTAATCTGTCATGTAACATTGGTGGTGATGCCAGTACGCAATAAAATACTACCTCTGGAGAAAAACTCTGTTAAGCTAGCATGCGATCATGGTTGCATTCACAGACATGACTTTTTGAGACCCTAAAGAGCCTGGGAATAATACGAGTGTGTGTGTGTGTGGTGTGTGTGTGTGTGTGTGTGTGTGTGTGTGTGTGTGTGTGTGTGTGTGTGTGTGTGTGTGTGGAATAATACGAGTGTGTGTGTGTAAGAAATAATACGAGTGAACAAAAGTGAATGTGCACCAGCCTTCGGCACACTTTCCTTGAAGGAACTGATGGCCAAACAGGAACAGACCTGTTGTAATGGCACTTTAACCAAACACAGACCCTTAAATTAGGGCTTTCGGTGTTGTGGAGAGAGTGGGCTCTTTTACCCAAAGGCACTGACAGCCTGTGAAGTAACATATATTATTATTCAGACATTTGCTCTCCTTGGAACTGAAAGTGACATTAGTGGGGTTTCCATTGTGTACTGCTTGTTGAGATACAGAAGTGTGTGTTTGTGTGTGTGAAAGAGAGAGAGAGACAGAATATGTGTGTGTGTGTGTGTGTGTGTGTGTGTGTGTGTGTGTGTGGGGGGGGGATTGAGATTGTCAACTACTATCCAGGAGCAAAGTGCTCCTCTCCTCTTCCTGACCTGAGGTATTGTAAGCTTGACTCTGTGAAGCTTGTCTCTGCATCTGTCATGTGGGTGAGAGTGAGAGAGTGAGTGTGAGGTTGAGTGTGAGTGAGTGAGTGTGTGTGTGTGAGAGTGTGTGTGAGAGAGAGAGAGGGTGGGTGGTTGGGTGTGAGAGAGTAAGTGAGTCAGTGAGTGTGTGTGTGTGTGTGTTCCTTTCCCTCCCTCTTTACCTGTTCCTGTCGACCCAGCCTTCCTGCCGCAGGCACACACCTCACCTTGAACACACCTACCCCCCCCCCCCACACACACACACACACACACATACACACAGACACATGCGCACACACACACACACACACACACACACACACACAGACACATGCGCACACACACACACACACACACACACACACATACACACCCACACGCGCATTCACACACACACCTACACCCATCCACACACACACACACACATCCACATGTGCACATACACACACACACACACACACACACACACACACACCACACATGCGCACACACACACACACACACACACATACACCCACACACACCCACACGCACATTCACACACACACCTACACCCATCCACACACACACACAGACACATCCACATGTGCACATACACACATACACACACACACACACACACACATACACCCACATTCACACACACACCTAGACTCATCCACACACACACACAGACACATCCACATGTGCACATACACACACACACACACACACACACACACATACACCCACACGCGCATTCACACACACACCTACACCCATCCACACACACACACACATCCACATGTGCACATACACACACACCCACACACACCCACACACACACACACACACATACACCCACACGCACATTCACACACACACCTACACCCATCCACACACACACACAGACTCATGCACATGTGCACATACACACACACACACACACAGTATCCCACAGTTTTCTCAAGGACTGGCTCCTCTATGCAGCCACCACCAATATTTACAGTTGGGGATGAATCACAGAGCATTACAATAACATACCACACATGCTTTTCTGTGTGTGTGTGTGTGTGTGTGTCTGTGTCTGTGTCTGTGAGAGACAGAGGGTGAGAAACAGAAGTGTTGAATGACACACAAGCTCCTTTGCGTAACTGAATCTGTCATTCCCATGACGAGACCTGCTGGAGATGGGCCTGTAGCTGTGGCGAGCGTGGGTGTGATTGGGATGGCAGTGCCATGGCGACCCCACCCCCCAAATCTTTTAGCAATTTTAACGTGAAGTATGAAGTACATTGCATTTTGAAGTGCTAAGTGTATTGTACATGAGGACATTTGATTTAAAAAGCACGCCATGATGTCATAGAGGGTATAGAAATTGCCTGCTAGCTTTCTAAAAGAACTACATTGTCAGATACCTCATTCAGCAAGCCGTAACATTAAAGGTGAACTGATAGGAGGCATACTTAAGAGACTTAAGCGCTAACTAAGATTGTACATGTTCTTATTAGAAGCTAGCTAACCTCATAAGCTACTTATACAAGCTAACGAGCTTCTTACAGGTGCCTGTTGAAGTAAGCAGGCATTTTATAAATGGTTATGGAATTTGGACCCCCCCCCCCCCCCCTCATGTTTGTGCTCATAGGTTTACCTTTGGTTTGCAGGAATGTCTCTACCATCGACCATTTCTGCTGATTAAGGTCACACAAAGTCCAACAGGTGTCTATCTAAGTCTTTGAGGGTTCCGATTAGACAAAAATGTCGGTTGACATCATCAGAAAGAATGTGTTCTGCTGGGTCCTGTTGATGTATGCGTGTGAAAGCAGATCTCATTATTTAGGCGTTTTCCTTTTGGAATGGAGTTGGCAGGCATAGTTTGTATCTCGGCCAGCATTATGTCCACCCCTTCTGCTGTACTAAATATTCTGAAAATTTTAATTCAAAATGTTCTAGAATAACTTCACCCCAGAAATGGCACTCTGTTTTCCTGTAGTCTGTGAATGTAAGTGAAGAGTCTATACTACATGTGGTTTAGCCTCTTGGGCTCATTCAATCAAAGTGCAGGGATTTACTTCTTTTATTATGAAAACTCACCAGGTCACATTGGACAAAATTTGCTAGGAGATCAGGAGGTGCGAATCTGAGCCCTGATCTCACACACACACACACACAGAGACAGAGACAGAGACAGAGACAGAGACAGAGACAGAGACAGAGAGAGAGAGAGAGAGAGAGAGAGAGAGAGAGAGAGAGGGGCCCCCTCAGTGCTCCCTGTGCAAAGTGAAACACTTAACGTTGAAGTATACTCCGAAACGTCTCCGTTTGTGCAACACAAATGCATACGTGTGCATTTGTGTCTCCAAGGTATACAATACAAATCTGGTATACCTTTAAAATACTGTTGCTGGTAATCTAATCAGCTATGATTCCCTGAAACATGAAATAAACTAAACCTTTATTTTATAAGCGAGTCTCCAGTAGTTTTATACCCAGGGAGCAAGCATAGTAATGGAAACGTGCATCACTACTGAAAGTTTCTTTGGATTAAAGCGCTTGCTAAATGAATATATGGCGTAAATAGATTTTGTTTTCTCCTGAACCTGAGCCAGGGCTGTAAAACTTGCACGCTCAAACATGCACAGTCAACGTGCACAAGTCAGCCCGGATAGTCCACGCGAATGCTCCTGGTTACGAAATGTGGTCATGCGCACCGCGCGCAGACCTAAACGTAGCCGTGTCCACGGTAGTACACTTAAGACTTTATTATTCGCTGGGCTGCTGCAGTGTTGCGGCCACTATTTTACCCCCCCCACCCACCCACCCACCCACCTTCTCTTTCTTTCTCACACACACAAACATACACACACACACACACACACACACACAAGCCCCTTTTATACAGCCTGTTCAAGGAGGGAATGTTGCGCTCGTCATTCCACCTTGCCATTCTATATAAAATCATTAATAAGTTCATTGTTTTTGACCCTAACAGAGACAACTGGGATGTGCAACATGATTATTCCCAGCTCTAACTTTAATGCAAAATAAATGTCTCTGAGTTTTCCGAGTCGACGCTCCGACTTCAAGTGGCATTGTAGTGCAATTTTCCGAATTGAAAATATCCAAGTTCCAAGTGTTGTTCAACTCATTATAGGTCAAGCTATGTGAAATGTTACGCCTTGTGTGTGTGTGTGTGTGTGTGTGTGTGTGTGTGTGTGAAATGTTACGCCTCTGCTACGGGAAGCCAGCGTGCTGTCTGAAAAACACACTGGTGCAGCATTATGCCGGATTTGTTTAGTTCAGTGTAAACAAGCAAAGCCATCATAATGAGGGTTTTTCTCAATGGCAATATACCAGGGTCTCTGTTTAAAACGGCTACACTCCCTCTCTCTCACTCTCTCACTCTCTCTCGCTCGCTCGCTCACTCACTCACTCACTCTCACACACACACAGGCCCCTAAAGAGCTGCACTCAGAGTTGGAGGGCAACAATCAATGGGTTTGATGGAAGCCCCCGGCCAGTCCTGGCCCACTCCATCACACAAAAGCCCTGCTGCCCCCCAGGCCCGGCCGCTAAGCCCCCCACACAAAGAGCCCCGTCTTTAGGCAATTGTTCCTCGACTTGACTGGTCCTTGGGCTTTAACGTCCACCGGCCCTGGGCCCACGCTCTGCCAAGGCTCTGGCTGACGAAAGCAGGGTTTCCCAGGGGTGGCCAAAACCAACTGCCAATATTAACTGCACAGCTGTATGGCATAAAAAGAGAAAGAAAGAAACATGGGGGGAAGGAAAGAAAGAAATGGAGAATGAAATAAACAGAACAAACTAAAATGCAATGGGGCAGAAAAAATAAATAAAAACATAAAAGCAATACAGCAGAAAAAAAAGAGAATAAAAGAAAAAAGACATTGAGGAAATGAAAGAGAGGGAGGAAGAGATAGTAATGCAAAGAACAAAGACAGAAAGAAAGTGAGAAAGGAAAAGACAGAAAATAGGACGAGTACGAGGACAAAACAAAGAAAGAAAAGAGAGGGCAGAGGAAGATCAGAAAAAGAAAAAGAATGGATGAAAGAAAGAAAAAGAAAAGAGCGATTGAAGAGAATGACGAGAAGAACGAAAGGAAGAGAGAGAAAAAATGACAGACTAGGCAGAGAAAGATGAGAAAAGAAAGAAAGGAAGGAAGAAAAAAAGGAGAGAAAAGCGAGAGAAAAAAAGCGAGAGAGAGAGAGAAGTGATCAGCTCCTGGCTGCTCTGTGGGGCTGCTGTGCCACATCTGAGGCCTGGAGGCCGGGCAGAGCCTAACCGCGCTGCTGAGTTCACCCACCACACACACACACACACACACATACACACACTGTCATTAGCACTGACACACTCACTAATCACACGCACCTTCAGGCTTGCCCCGACCCCACTGACATGGTGTGTGTGTGTGTGTGTGTGAGAGAGAGAGAAATAGGGGGAGTGTGTGTGTGAGTATGAGAAAATCTGGTGTGCGTGAGAGAGAGAGTGTGTGGTGTGTGTGTGTGTGTGTGTGGGAAGCTCTGATGCATTTTGCCAGAGGCCCAGCTAACGCAGCAGTCAAGCCATATGCCAAGCAACTGACCCCTCCCTCTCACTCCAGCCTTCACACTCATTTAGTGCACTGTTTGTTTGGTAGAGGTCATTTTAACCTGTACTCATCAGATTTTATCATCCTTTTTTTTAGTCAAACACTTAAGCACACACACACACACAAACACACAGCGGTGTAGCTCATCTGACTTTTGTGTGTGTGGGTGAGTGCACAAGTGGTCTGTGAGAGCATTGAGAGCTCTGGCCATACAGAGATAGAAAGTGAGATAGAGAGACATAGAGAGTGAGAGAGATTGAGGGAAAGAGAGGAAGAGAGAGTGGTAGAGAGCGAGAGATTGAGGGACATGTAAAAAGAGCAATAAAGTGAGTGAGTGAGAGAGAGAGAGAGAGAGAGAGAGGAGAGAGCTACTGAGAGAAGGAGAGAGGGACAGAGTTGAGCTCCCTTCCTTGGTAGTTCCCACGCCAGACCCCACCATTATTTCACCTGGTGCAGCCTCAGTTTGAATCAAAGCACTCATGCCCCATTGGCCGCAGGGCTGGTCATGTGACCCCACGGCGGCAGAGGCCAGCCTCCTGTGTGCAGTCTAGGATTTTCCCATGGGAGCAGCCCAGAGAGAGAGAGGGAGAGGGAGAGAAGGAGTGTGTGTGTGTGTGTGTGTGTGTGTGTCTTGGAAAGAATATTTTCCCTCCATCCCCTCCCCCCGCAGGGCTCTCTATCTCCTCCTTTCAATTTCCCTCTCTCCTCCACCTTTCTCACAGGATCCGAAAAAAAATGGTTTGAGCAAATTGCTATTGCCCCAACAGACAGAAAGAGAGCAAGGAATTCATTCAGATCCCACAAAGTGAGACAGACACTTTGACACACAGACAGCTAGGGAGACCGTCCAACAGACCACATTAGGGTACAGCTTACGGCTACGGTATGGTAATTGTACTTGGAACAGCTCAGGTTTCACCCCTGTTGTTTGGGAATGTTCAGCTAGCATAGATACTTTTAACGTCCACCTTTTCCCAAAGCAAGAAAAAAACAAGCACCATGTGGCGCTAGGTTACACATTAAAGTTCTCCTCACTGACTCATTCTGGTGTTCTTGGAGAGGTTATGGCCCCAAATGTGGGTCAGTTGTGTGGAGCAGTGTAGTGTGTGTGTGTGTGTATAGAAAGTGTTTAGGAGCAATGTAGTGGATGTGTGTGTGTGTGTGTATATAGAAAGAGTTTAAGAGCAGTGTAGTGTGTGTGTGTGTATAGAAAAAGTTTAGGATCAGTGTAGTGGATGTGTGTGTGTGTGTATAGAAAGAGTTTAGGAGTAGTGGATGTGTGTGTGTGTAGAAAGAGTTAAGGAGCAGTGTAGTGGATGTGTGTGTGTGTGTATAGAAAGAGTTTAGGAGTAGTGTGTGTGTGTGTGTGTGTGTGTGTGTGTGTGTGTGTGTGTAGAAAGAGTTAAGGAGCAGTGTAGTGGATGTGTCTCAGTGTCTGGGAAAAACTGCTCTGTTTCTCAGTGCGCGAGACGAAGAGGGAGAAAGAACTGCAGATCCATTAACGGCAACACCTGGCTTGTGCATATGGCATTGACGTTTCTACCACAGGGGTCAGTCTGGTCATGACTCTGTGTGTGTGTATAGAAAGGTAGATTTGTGCCTTCTTAAATACAAAGAAGTGCGGAGTATGAATTGTAAAAGCATTTTTGGGACAGGACC
Organism: Clupea harengus; assembly: GCF_900700415.2. NCBI lineage: Eukaryota > Metazoa > Chordata > Actinopteri > Clupeiformes > Clupeidae > Clupea > Clupea harengus. Next base: position 17,341,735 of record NC_045163.1, on the reverse strand, counting down.
TCTTGTGAGAAAATCACGTGAAAAGATCAACCTCCTGAGCGTTCTGACTGGAAGTTACAAACACAAATCCAGTGGTACAGATTTGCGAGTATGAAATTACAATTGTGATTTGTGAATTGTGATTTGCAAGTAGTGAATTGCAATTACTGCTTTACTTTTACAGTTAGCCGTTTACAAGTGCAAATCATACTCTTTGCTTAGTATTTAGGACACAAGTCTACCTTCATAGAGTTTGCCTTTGTGTGTGTGGTTAGGAAGAGGTTGTGTGTGTGTAGGAAGAGGTTGGTTGTGTGTGTGTGTGTGTTTTCATGTGTAAACACATATCTGTGTGTGCTTGTTTGTCTGCTATTTAGGCTAGGTGTGTTTGATGTGTGCACAAGTATTTATGTGTGTGTCTGTGTGTGTGTTTGTACACATGTTCGTATGTATTTCTGTGTGTGCGTGTTTATGTGTTGTTGGACTGTGTCAGTCCCAGACATAAGAGAGTATAGAGAGAGAGAGTGACTACATGTGTAAAGTGTGGAAAGGTGCGGGGGCAGGTTTAGACTTGCTTTAAGCATGGGAAACTTTAGAGTTGGGTAAATAGTTGCCTCTGTTTTGGTGTGGCTGAACTACTGTGTGTGTGTGTGTGTGTGTGTGTGTGTGTGTGGGAAGAGATCACTGGAGGTGGAATACAGAGCGTGAGACGGAGCAACAAGGGTGGCAGAGGGCACCTGTGTCATTCACATGCATTAACGCACACACACACACACACACACACACACACACACACACACACACACACACACACACACACACACACACACACACACACACACACACACACACTGACCCATTCACACGGGCAGCTTGGGCCTGCAGCCCATGTGGTTAACACAATGTCTGCAGATCCGCTGATAGAGAACCCATGTACAGCATTCTCAAATGAAAATAACCGGCCACATTTCAAAAAGCCACCCAGAACCTTATTTTATATTCTTTTTTGCACTCCCAACTCTGACTAAGAACAGAAAGCCCATCTCTGTTTTTATATGCCCTATGTGTCTTTGTATGCATTTGTGAGAGTGTGTTTGCGTGCATGTCTGTGTATCCCTTCCCAAGCCAGGCCGTTAATGGATGGCTGTGTCTGTGTGTGTCTGTGTCTTTGTGTGTGTGTGTGTGTGTGTGTGTGTGTCTGTGTCTCTGTGTCTCTGTGTCTCTGTGTGTGTGTGTGTGTGTGTGTGTGTGTGTGTGTGTGTGTGTGTGTGTGTGTGTGTGCTCTGTTAAGTGGCGTGATTGACAGCGCTGTGGGAGTGGAGAGGTGTTTGCAGGGGTGGAGATCAGGTGTGTTTACAGGGCTTTTAGCACTTAGGTGCCACTGGCAGAGAGAGAGAAGAGCTAACAAGGGGGTAGGGGGGCAGAAAGACTGAGAGAAGATAGACAGGTAAACAACCAGGGAGAGAGAGAGGAGGAAGGAAGAAGAGAGAGGCGGAGAGAGAGAAATAACAGAAGAGAAAGAACAGGAAAGAAAGAAGGATAGAGACTGTCAGGGTCAGAGGTAAGGGGTTGGGAAGAGTGTGTTTGAGTAAAATTAGGGAAAAAAGTCTCACATACCACAGACTCTTTAATTAAGATATTTAGATAAGATAATGAAATATCTTATTCATGTGGAGCCAGAGTGTGCGATAGTTTTCCCCTACTTTTAAGCCGTGTCATAGCCAGTGCCCCGCACCGCACCATACCGCAGCCCTTGGTGTGCCTCAGTTTTCCTTGATGGAGTGATACAGTAAGTCAGGGAGAAGAAGAGAGGAAGAAAGATAGGGAGAAAAGACCGAAACATAGGGTGTGTTTGGTGTGTGTGTGCGAGAGAGAAGGATAGTGTGTGTGTGTGTGTATGAGTGAGACAGATAGAGAAGGATTTGTGTGCGTGCGCACGCGTGTGTGTGTGTGTATGCGTGTGTGTGTGTGTGTGCGAGAGAGAAGGATAGTGTGTGTGTGTGTATGAGTGAGACAGATATAGAAGGGTTTGTGTGTGTGTGCGCATGCGTGTGTGTGACAGAGAGAGGCAGAAGGTGCTGGCCTTTTGGGTAAACAGGACATTGGAGAGATGCACAAAGACCACAGGGAGGTGTGAGGTAGAGAAAGGCACGAACTCTGCCCTCTCATCTCCCACTCCAGCCCAACTACTGTGTCTGTTTCTGAAAGCGAGAGAGCAAGTCCGTGTATATTTGTCAGTTTTAAGTTTGTTTATGTATGTGAGAAAAAAAATGATGGGTATATACTGTATGTGATGAGGATGATATGTGTGTATGTGTTTGTTTGTGGGTTTGAGAAAGAGAGAACGAGCGAGCGAGTGAGTGAGTGTGAGTGTGAGTGTGTGTGTGTGTGTGTGTGTGTGTGTGTGTGTGTGTGTGTGTGTGTGTGGGGGGGGGGGGGGGGGGGGTTGACAAAGAGAGTGTGTGAGAAAGTGTCATGGGTGGAAAGTGTGAAGTGGGTTTGTGTCCGTGTGAGGGAGGGAAAGAGTGCTTCTTTCAGTCAGCTTGTCTGTAAGTTTGTGTGTGTGTCTGTGAGTGTGTGTGTGTCTGTGTGTCTGTGTGAGTGTTTGTGTGTGTGTGTGTGAGACATTTTTAATTCTTTTCACTGTGCGCTCATTTGTAAGTTGTAGACATTACGCCCTTAATAGTTTATTTGTTTTTCTATGCTGATGTAAAAGAAGAAGTGGATTTGCATGCACAAATGTGTGAAAGTGACTGTGTACATGTTTGAGTGGTGTGTGTTTGTGTGTGACTGCACATACATATGTCTCTTCAGTGGGTGTGTGTTACTGCACGTTCACATTTAGTTTTTTCGCTGTGTGTGTGTGACTGCGTGTACATATGGGTTTTCAGTGTGTGTGTGTGTGTGTGACTGCGTGTCATTATGTGTTTTCTGTGTATGTGTGTGTGTGTGTTATTTACGAGGCTGTGTGTAGCATACCTCTTGTGAGCTCTGGCTCTTGTGTTCACACCTCATCTGTCTCAGCTGTCTCCTACACATCTGTGCATCTCTCCCTCCCCATTTTGCTCTTTTTTCTCTCTCTCTCTCGCTCTCTTCTCTGTGCACATGGTGCATGCTGTTAGGTGATAGATTGATTCCCCTGTTGACCATTTGTCTGAGCTACAAAACTGAGGCTAGTTGTTCTCCATGTTCTGCAAAAGCACCCCTGGTCCTTCAGAGCCTTCAAATCCACCTTTTTATACGTCTGATTTAGTGTTTCAATGTTTGTTTGTTTTTTTGCTCCTTGTTTTGAAGGCGTGCAACAATGATGAATACCTGCGCTTGCCCCAGGAGGCCATGACACACCTGATGAAGGAGAGAGGTGAGTGGTGCACAGTCTCTCACAGTCTCTCCAGCTCACAGCATCTATGCATTACATTATATACCTGGGCCATCTAGAATCTATACATCTAACCCTGAAAGACCCTCTTTTGTGATGTGCATACGCGTACACATATACATATATGCATACATACACATACATGCATATATATCCATCATCGCTTTGGATATAAGCCTGTGCTGAATACCAGTCCTTTACCTTTATGCAAACATGCATTCACTTATTCATTCACACAACTACTTTGTCATAGGTGATTTTGTAGCCATTCACGTATTGACAAAAGCCCCTCTCCTGTGTCCCCGTCCAAGGCTTGGTGCCGGAGCAGGCTCCCCCCAGCGAGGAGGTCTGGGACGACCACTACGAGCCACTGGCGTCCTACAACAGCTGGAGGAACCCCCAGGACCCGAGCTTTACCCCGCGCTGCCGCTGGGCCCCCGAGGGCGCCCTGGACTCGCGGACGCTGGGCTTCCCGAGCGGCGCCGTGGTCCAGCTGGAGACAGTGCCGCCAGGCCTCCTGCCCCGAATCCCCGAATTCTTCATCTGCACCGGCTGCGGCAAGGTCTTCTGGGAAGGCACGCACTTCGACCGCGTGCTCAGCCAGTTTCAAGACTTGCTGCACATCAACGAGGATGCGCCATCCACCGCCCCACGGGCCTGAACATGACTTCCTGAAGAAGTCTTCACTTCCCTGTGGGTTTACAGCAAAGCACCCTGGGAAACCCGTGCACCATGGGGTGTTCCTCCAATCTACATCATAGTTAAGACTCGTACTCGTACATATTGTGTTATGGATTGTTTTACTATCCTTATTAAAGACAGCATTGCTGCCAAATATTTTATGGCGATATTTGTCAGGAATTATTGTGTATTTTTTTTACAAACTGTTGTTGTGTGACATGACAAATGCCTGAGATTTGGGAAATACAGCCATTGGAGGCTAGACTGTTTTTTACTAGACATTTTTTTCATGGACCTCTATGTAAATTGTATATTTTCGCTCCCACTCTTGCTCTCACAAACTCTGACAGACACACACGCACACACACACACACACACACACACACACCACACACATACACATGCGTGCACATTTAATTGGTTGGGTGATGCGATTAACAGTGTGTTAAGTTAAAGCGTTTCTTTTCCATTGCCTTTCCTGCCAAGGTCATTGGGTAGCCCAAACCACACTTCACCACACTCCTCCCTGTTCCGCTCTGTTCTAAGGTTTATTTATCTCACATTTAGCAAGAGCTCTTATTCCACCTATCTGTTCCACTCTGCATATAACTTCAAAGAACTCACCAAAGGAAAGACAAACTGCTTTTTTTTTATACATATCTCTTATCTTTGTTGTTAACTTGGAAATCTATGGCCTATGTATTTACAATGTCAGCCAGGCAATGATCAACTTCTATTACACATTGCCTGTTTTTTGTGATTCAGGAAATTGTCAAATGGACCTTTGTTTTGAAATAAATTTACCATTTTATGGTTACACATGTGTTTGAACTACGTAGTGAGATGTTAGAAATATGCATTGAATGCAAAATATTATCAGCACAGGAAAATCCTCTGCAATTTTTTTAAAAGCAAAGAAAAACTTAAATTTTCAGTATGAACATATATGGTCAGTTAAGGTGCTCAAATGAAATGGAATGAAATAGATTTGTAAGACTACATGACATGACATTAGAACTGAATGCAAGTTTTATTTGAGGTATCCGAGTATTCAGTCATGGCATTTCTCTTGATTTGTTTAAAGGCTACCATTACAGAAAACAAAATGCTTTATTGACACTAACAGAAATAAAAGAATAATTTGAACTATAACTATTTATTTAACCCAAGCTGTTTGCATTTAGTGGTTTGAAGATAAATCTATGTCTCCTTTTTGTTGTAATGACAGGAAAAATGTTTGCGACCCTACATGGGGAAAGCTCGGCCGAAGTAAGGCCAAAGGATCCTGGCACAAGCCTTTGGGAGAGGAGTCTCTACAAAACTTCAAAACAGGATGGGCTGCCTAGATTCTCTCTCTCCCTTTCCCTCAGCCTCCCTCCCTCTCTTTCCCTCACTCTCACTCTCTGCCCCACTTGCTCTGTCTCACTTGCTTTCTCTCACTCTCTCTCTCCCTCTTTCTTTCTCTGAGCTTTAAAAAGCCCTGTAAAGTACAGTCCCAGACATGGTTTCTGTGTCTATGAATTGCTCTTGTTTATGTGCCCCCACCCCACCCCACCACAACCCCCCTCCCCACATCACCCCCACCCTCCTTTGAATAGAAATATCCAAGTATTACTGTAACTCTAGAGTGGTCAGTGTTTGCATTCGCTGGGAATTACTCCTGCGTCGGCCGTGTGTCCTTGTGCGCTATTTAGCAGGAGGCTACCTAGCCCCGACTGGCTGACTGAGCTGCCTCCTCTTTCGGCAGCGCTGTGTTATTTGATCCGCGCTCTTTCTTTGCTGGGAAGAAAAGCTCGACTCTTTCCCACGCTCTTTGAGCACGTGGTACGCCGATGAATTGGGCTCCGCAAGGGCCCTCCCCTCTCTCTATTGAAACGTCACACTCCCCTCCGCAGAATGCCACGGCTCTGACTCAAAGTGGGGTTGGGGGAGGGTGGAGGGGTGGGAAGGAGGGAGGCGGAGGGGTTGAAGGGGGGGGCGGGGGGTCTCCGCCGGGCCTCGCTCACTCGCTAGCGGCCAAGGCGCCAAAGCCCTCACACAATCCTCAGACGAGCCTCAGAGGTCCCTCAGCGCTGCGTCTGGGTCTGCACTCTCTCTCTCTCTCTCTCTCTGTCTCTCTCTCTCTTTTTTTTCTTTTCTCTTTCTCGCTCGCTCACTTACACTCGTTTTCTCTCCCAGTTCTCAGTCATACTCATTTTTTTCTCTCTTTTTCTCAAACAAACACAAACTCGCAAGCTCTCCCCCCCCCCCCTCTCTCTCTTTCACACACACTAACACAGTCATTCTTTCTCTCTCACACACGCACGCACTCTTTCTCCCTCCCTTTGAGTAACACCTCTACTGCGCTTCCCTGGAGCAATGGCATGTTTCTGCTCCTCTGCTCTGCTTTATTGACAAGGGACAGATTGTTTTTCTTTTTTCCACTTTGTCGTCTGGCCTTTCTGGTTATGCTCAGGCTTCCCCCTTCAACCAAAACAAACAAAAAAATTGACTAATTAAATAAACAATAAAACTCTGTATGACCAGTATGACTTTCTAATAGCCCCTTTTGGCACTGTAAATGCGTTGCACATGTTTGCAATGCAACAGGTGTGCTGAGTTGTGCATTTTTTAATGCAGCACCAGACACCTAATTTACACCGCAAGGGGAACGGTCTAGGAGAACGCTCTGCCCCCCTCCCCCCCCCATGCCAGATCAAGGCCGGATTTGAGCCAGGCCTGGGCAAGGTCTGTGCTAGGGTCAGCTGCTGCCTTATCTGGAACCTACAGTGGATTGGGTTGCTGATAAATGTGACTGTGGCTCTGGCCCAACATGATACATTCCTATATGGCCCATCTGACACTGGGTGCAGCAGATGCTGCCATGTTTAGTCAGAGCATGTGCTGCATGCGTTTCAGTCCAGTGGACACACATTATTTAAAATTGATAAATACATTTAGAAAATGATTGTTATTTCGTCATGGATCAGTGGAGTCTTCTTCTCTCACATCACACACTGTGAAATTACTCACAAATCCCCATGTGTGTTCTTTCTTTCTTTTTTTTCTTTCTTCTTCTTTGCTGATTTTCAACTCTGTCCATTCGTTCAGCAGTGAAATCCATCAACAAAAACAAAATGGTAAAAAGGTAGAAAACTGGTGGCTTTCAATGGTGTCCGGTTGCGGACGCGTCTCGTCCAGACGTGCTGGGAGCACACAGAATTCGTGCGAACTCCTCGGCCAGGGGCGAGATAACGGGCCAATGGGAAAGGCTCCTGTTTTCTGTGCAAATATTTTCCAACGGGCCCAGACCCCAGACACATCTTTCTGATTAGCCAACAGATGTGCAGGGGATGTTTGACTCCCAGTCTGGCAGATTTGCCCGAGCTTAGCCGTAGTTGCACGGCACACACCAGCCTATGCTAGCACCCTCCCCGCAGCCCTACTAACACACACACACACACACACACACACACCTTCCCACTCCTAGGAAGCTACAGCATAATGACTCCTAGAAATTAAAATGGTCTGTCTAAGAGACAACATACACACACACACACACACTTCTTCTGGGCTTTGTTGCCCACTGAAAGTGAGATCTAGAGAAGGCAATCATGCAGCCATACCTGGGCCGACACAGCACAGCACCTGTCTGCCTGGAGTGAATCCATGCCAAATTGGGGCCACATCTGTAAATGAACCAAGCATCTCTCACTCCTCTCCAAGACCTCATACTTTCACCCTGAGGTGGTGGTGGATCCTATGACAGATGCATGCAATATGAACTGCTAAGTGGCAAGAGAAGTCAAATAAACCACTGAGTATTAGCTTTGCTACTTCAGCTGCATGCTTGCGAAATGTGTTTGTGGTTATGTCAGTGAAATCATGTTTTGGTCATTAGTATTAACTGGAAATCCCCTTCCCCCATTGCAAACTGGACCTCTGTGCCAAGTAATGTTAGAGCAGTTTCAAATTGTGGAAATGTATTTCCGAGCATCTATACCTCATAATATATAATTAAACAGTCCCTCAGTTTCCAATCTTAGGAATGTGGAGATTTGGACATATTTAAACATTGTATATAGCCACTGCAACAATGTCTACAGACTTCAAAGGAAAACATTTTTTCACTAGCATCCAAACCAGGAAGCGATCTGTGTATGTGTGACCCACAGACTTACACTGCCACTCTTCATTTTGGGTAATTGAATGAAATCGTGCATCCTGAATTCGGGATTATTAAGTATGATATTCAAAAAGGAAATTTTAATAGTTCGGATGATGTGTATCCCTTCTGCTGAGTGATGGAAGAAAAACGAAACCATGAGTAAAACTGTTTCGAGGAATTCCATCATCTTATAACGTAACCAAAATGAGGAATCTAGGAACCTAAACACTTCCACATTTTAGAGAAGTTCCTAAGAAGCCGTGTTTTCCATTTGTACCACAAACTGAAGAAGTGAAGACCATATGCCAAGCCACCAAACACTTACGTACTTACTTTTACAATACATTGAAACTGTACATCTGTCAAAGGAAACGCCAACGAATATCTCTAACGGATACCCTTTTGTGCTATGTCTGCCACGAAGTTGATATGAAGCGTCACAGCAGCAGATGTCGAGTGGCATTAGCTTTCATGTCCTCGAGGGTCATGTCAAAACTACTACCGACAGATGTGACTGGTCACTATCAGGATGCTTGCCATAACGCGGTAACCGTAGTAAGGTTCGCTTGATACATACCGACATGCATACGACATCTGATATAAGCCTTATGCCTGGTAATTTGACTGGAGAATGGCAGGGTCCTTTTATTAGTCAGGGAGAGAGGATTCCTTATTATCTGGGCTCTTTGACTGTTTCACGTCTAATCTTAGCACATCATTCAAGCCTGCTGCGCAAGATTGTTCGAGTGATCCTTTGTTCTATTCTGGAGTTTTTATTACCTCCTGGTTTTGTTTAACATGCTAAGCTGTTCAAGGCACCTTTGCTTCAAAGCACATTTTCTTATGAATTTCACAAACCTGCTTTTGTAGCAGCTAAATCTGGGCGTTGCTTTCCATGTTGGAAATAGTAATGCAGGTTGTTTATAGCCTACTAGTTAATTAGTGGCTTTATGGCCTAAGTGGCTTGGACTGGGTTTCAGATATAAGAAAACAATTCAAATTATGAACATATTTTTAAACGTTACACTAAATGATGAAGAGGGCCATAAGCTGCAAAGAAGGCAATGAGGTCTGGCGTTTCTCTGCAGGCTACGCCTCACATTTTGTGCTGCTCAAGCCACAGAATGGAGAGAATTCTGAAGGGAGAAATGTTCACATCTCCCATCAGCGTGATCCAACCCGGAACCAAATGTTATTTCAGTGTGAGAAATTGTCCAACTGAATGTGTGAGTACGTGCCAGAAATGTCAGCAGCGGTTTCGTTGTCACAGATCGGTTTGAAGATTCAAATCTTTGAAGACAGTCGACAAACGGAGCAAACGGCTCCACACACTGCACCTTGTGTGGGTTTCCACGCCAAAATGCAGCGTGTGAGACCAGCGAGAACAGTGCGCTTGCTTGCGGCCGTCCGGTTCCCACGGTTAGCAGCGCTGCGCGCTGGCGCAAATGCGCACCTTTTCACATTACACAGGAAGTCTGTCAGGCTTTTGTTATTTAAAGTTACATACCAGTGCATTGAAACAGCTGGAACTGTGGCTTTAAGCGTGACAAACTTATATTATAGTGTTCGTTTGTACATTATTAATAAACATGTTTATAAGATTAGACGTTTCGGTATGGGATTTTGTTGTGGATATTATATAGAATGAGAATAAAATAAGTCTAGGGGAATCAACTTTGTGATGTTGCTTTCAAACTTTGGGAAATGTTGACTGTAAAATATATGTCGTTGTTTCAAGTGTTTGAAGCTCGATTTCCATTGTATTGTCTTGGAACCTATGCTACCGATTTTCCCACGTAGTGCAGGGAAGTGAAACAAACAAGCAAGCTTGCGGCAGAGCTTTGATCACACAACAAATTGTGTTGGTCAGTATAGACAATTATGTATTCAGTTTGTAAGAAGTAGCATATTGTGAAATATAGAATACATTTCCGAAGATTGTGTTCCTCCAGGAATGTCCTTTTCAACATTTTTCAGAATAACCCGAGTATTTTGGCTCATGACTTGATGGAGTAGCTCAACAAATGCCTTGTCAAATTTTCACACGAAGAAATCATTCATTTGCCGACCTTAAAAGAGGGTCACAAAGTATTTAGCACATTGTAGCGAAACCCGCCTCGCCTTTGATATTGGGTAATTAGAGCACTTGTATTTTCCGAATTAACACGACCAATGAGTAAGAATGGAGACCGTCGTTTTCACACAATTAATTCCACCACATCCTGACAATGGCTGGTTAGTAGCCAAATAACTACTGTAGGAAACCTAAAGAATTTAAAGGACTACCCCTGTTGGAGAACTTAAACCACCGAGTAAGTGATGGTAGGAATTCTTCATTGAGGCACAATTAGCTTGAGCATTTATTGCGCATTTAGCACAGTTCTAAAAGCTCACCCTGCACCATAACAAGAAAAACTGTCTATCTATTCGATGAGACGAAAACATTTTACAGCTTTAATGCTTATTTTATTTTGTGGGACATTTGGGCAGCAAATCCACGCCTCTCCGTCGCTACAGTTTCATGTTTGGACCAGCCCCAAACGAGCAATGAAGCCTATCAGCTCGCTTGTTTTCTGCAGATCTCCGCCCATTTGACACTGGTTGGTTCTGTAGATGCTGATTGTTATGCAAATAAAGTCCGTCTAAAATATCCCCCCGACGCACCGCTGTAGCTAGAGACGCACTGGGACCGGGACCGTATCGAGGACGCGCAACTAGTGGCTTAGCGGGGAGGATTCACAGTACGTCGCATCGAGCCGTCCAGCGCCACAGGCAAGTACTTAGAAATGTTCTTTAAAAACTCCACTGTAATGTTGACTTCATGATATGGATATTAGTATTACCCGAGAGACTGCAACGCGGTTTCCAGTGCACTAAAGTGGATCCTGCCTTGTCTCTCACGTAGTCACCCAAGCCAGACAGACCGCGGTGGCTCCAGGGGATCCGGGAAAGGACTTGCGAGGCGCCAGCCAGAGGCTCATCCGTGATAAAGACTGCCAAAATCCTACGGCCAATCGTCGTCCTCTGGAGATACCGCCGGTGATATACCTCCACTCTCATAATAGGTGAATAGCAAGAGCTGTTCCCGACTCTGCCATAACCTGGTGCTGCTATTACGACCGAGAGCCAAACGGGAGACTACACCTTGACAGCCCTGGATCATTAAATCAAACGTTTTGTAGGAATTTCCTCAGCCATTGACTACATTTTGCACACCAAGTGTGTCGTTTAACCTCTGTCCTTTTTGGGATATAAACTTGTTTTGAAGTATAGAATTTTCCGTTGCAAGTCCAAGTGCTTTAACTGGTGTCTATCCAGTTCTGTGTGATTATAACAGAAACTTGTAAGGCAGTTTTGACAGTGAAAGTCAGGAGCCACTTGCGTTGAACCATGAGCCAGGCGGATGTATCGACCTGTTCCGCACCCCAGAGAGTTTTCCAGGAGGCGGTGAAGCAGGGCAACACGAAAGAGCTTCACTCGCTGCTGCAGAACATGACTAACTGCGAGTTCAACGTCAACTCCTTCGGCCCGGAGGGACAGACCGCTCTGCACCAGTCAGTCATTGATGGAAACTTGGAACTCGTAAAGTTGCTGGTGAAATTCGGAGCCGACATCCGACTGGCAAACAGGGAAGGCTGGAGCGCATTACACATCGCCGCGTTCGGAGGACACCAGGACATCGTCCTCTACCTCATCACCAAGGCCAAGTACTCCTCTGGCGCACGGTGAGAAGCGCCTGACGCGCCGCCAGGTATTCACGCCAAGACAGGCCTCTGTAAAACCTGCGTTTCATCTTTTCCAATGCCAAATTGTATAGAGAAAAAAAAAAGACGGCAACTTCCCTTTTACCAACAAACCAAACAGGGGTATGTGGGTTCTCTCTCTCTCTCTTTCTCCCGAGGACAACACGGCGTGGTTCTAATCTGACCTGAGTATACATACATCTTGAAAAATAGAAACGCGTTTTGTGTGCGTGCGTGCAGAATGTGTTGGTACTAAAGCTTTGTTTTTCTTGAATGTGTAAAATGATCAGATTAGGACGTCATACGAGCTGTAGGAGGCAGGGAGGGTGTGTGAAACGCGTTTATTTCGAGGGTTTGGGGTGAGGTGTTGTCCTGCGCCGGTGGTGTGACCATAATAACCTAAATTATTCTAATCAAGATGGCACTTGATGCTGTGGACGCATGCTGGAATATCTGAAAGGGAAGAAGAGGTGAACACGGGAATGAAGGCCATCTTCTATTTGGCTAAACACTGTTTTTATTTTTCTAATCTACATGCTTTTTGGTTTTGTTTGTTTCTTTTTATCAATTAGCCTAACGATTGGCATGTTTTAAGTGCGGCATTATGATATCCAATGCTTTTTGTTAAAAAAAATGTAATCGGAGTAACAACAATTGACTAAATGTTGTTAAGTACTGTACACAATAGCTTTACTTTGTTCCTTTTTTAAAAGTAGTGAGATGCGCCCTGCCTCCATAGCAGATGGTGTCTCCCTGCTTGCAGGCCTGAACGCCCAGTGTCAAGGGTCAATGTGTTACTAAACCGCTGCTTGCGCTTTGTATCAAAACGTCAGGAAAGTCGCATTTGGAATACACTTTATAATCTACTTTCAGTATTTGTATTAACACCCTGGTTATCACTGTGAAGACAGGCTGGGTTATTTATGAAGGTACATTGAGATGATTAAATTATGTTGTGGATATCAGCTCTATAGCTTACGTTTAAACATATTTAGGGTGACTTAAGCTGCTTCGGATTTTAAAGTGTAAACTGTCCCGCGTGGAAATCTCATGCCACAAACCCCAAATTCCCACCCGCCCTGCGTCAGACATCACTGTCCCGGGAAAATGGCTCTAAGCCTCTCTACTGTATGTTTGGTTTTCTCTACCAGCTACCTCGACTTTCAAGTATTCAAGACTATTCAGCTTACTCCCATGTAGTCGCTTTTCATCGATATTTTACACAACGTAAATTTCACAAGAGAGAAGTCAAATCAATGGCAGTCTCTTTTTAACCTCACCCACTGAACATTAGACGTTCACATGATCGGAATTCAATTTAGGCTTCAATGTCTCTCTCATTGTTGAACAGAATCTCTATCTCCACCCGGGACAAGTCATTTCCAACAACCAAGCCTAGATCTATCGGTTAAGCTACACACGGAGGTTACTCTTCCTCAGCAAGGCATGATTGACACATTATAAATGTTTTTATTTCAGCCGAATGCTTAACTTGCCTTTCCATTTTTTGTTGCGTTTTATTTAGTTACAAAAAGTGGAATGTATTGCATGACTTTAATGCAGGGAGTTTTCGTTGCACAAAATCTGGAGCCTTTTACGCCCCCTAGTGCCTGGTCGGGTAACTTCAGGAGCTGAGGCTTACGAATAGTTACTACTGAGCAGGACTATTAACATAAAATATTATTATTGTTTTATTATGATGACTATTACTTCTGTCATATGACTTGCAGGAAAAAAATCTACACATATTCTTAAAAACTGCCTGCTGCATTTTGAAAGTCATGGCACCCTGATGTTTGTTTCAATGCTGCTTCTATGTTGTCTTTTTTATTTTATTTTTATTTTGTTCTGTTTTGTGACTCAATGGCCAACAATGAGTGAAAGACAAAATATCAGAATCACAGTCATTATATGAAAAGCCCAGTGTATGCAGTTAGTGTGTGTATATGTGCGTGTGCTTCTGTGTGTTTATGAGTGTGTGTGTGTGTGTGTGTGTGTGTGTGTGTGTGTGTGCGTGTGCCTTGCATGCATAACACTTTTTTTCAGTGGTGTTGGAAATGTTCGTCCAGCCCTTTGTTTGGCCTTCAGACTTCTGAATCATGAATCATGTCCAGTGGAAAGGTGGCGTGCTGGTGCTTACTGACTCTTGGGCTTTGTCCCTGTACCTGGAGTAACAGCAGCGCCCAGCTGACTGCTGATCTGGGCTAGACCCGGTCCAAAGTCAGTGGCCTTCTGGGAAGTGACTCTTGTTTTTCTGTGATTTGGTCGACACACCAGATTTGAGCAACCTGATTGGTGGAAGCAGAAAAAAAAATATGCATCGCTTGTCTTAAACTTGATCTTTTTATTCTTCTTTTTTTTTGTTTGTTTTTAAATATTGCACTGAGGACTGTTCGTAATTGGTTGGCTTCATGTCAACATTTTAATTTTTTTCTGAATAGAAAAAAAGGAACACAACAAAATACTATTGTATAAAAATGCTCCAGGTTATATTGTCTTTTTGTGTGTTTCTTTGTAAAACATCATGTTTGCAAAGAAGTTTGTATCTGTGAGCGGGTGTATGTGTATAAATATATATATATATATCTATGTATATATATATATGAAGATATATAAACGCTGAAAATGTTTCGGGGCACTTTCTTGTCTGAAGTGATCCGCTCCTGTCATCTTGAAAGGGGAGTGATACATTTGATGGTAAGATCATTGTAACAAAAACATTTTAAAAAAAAAATTGCACGATGCATAGTCGTTTCACTCAACATGTTGTCATAACATTTATGACAAGAAGAGTCAGACGGCTAGATAGGTGTAAAAGAATTCAGAGTTGAGTGCTGATATTTTTCTCTTTCTTTCTTCTTTTCTTTCTTTCTTTTTTTTTTGATTGGTTTGGACCAAGTTTTCTGGTTTTTGTTTGCGTTCCTTGGGGCGAAACAAGAACAAAGTTTGAGTTGCATGAGTGATGCGAATGTTCCATCGTGTTTGATTTGGCTTTCTCTTGTTTTTTGTGTTTTCTTTTTTTTTGTTTGTTTGTGTGTTTATTTTGAACGTTTGTAACACTGTGATGTTTTATGTGTGGTGAGAACATGAGTGCTGTAATATTTTTTGTACGTTTGTGTACAAGCCAGTAAAGAAATCATTAAACCCTGCATCAGTGTCTCCCTGCAAATGCTTCTCTACCACCCCCCCTCCCTCCACAGAATGTCCTGCAAAGAAGAATGAATTGCTTAGGCCCACCTCTTTCTCTCCCTCCCTCTCTCTCTCTCACACACACACACTGTGTCTGTCTATCTCTCTCTCTCATTCTCCATTCTGTCCTTCCTTTTGTCATTCATTTGGCCCTGTCCTTTCACAGGCTGAATAAAAGAACGCAGTGGATTGTGGGTAGTTTTGTTTTAAAGAAGGATCCCCTCCCCAGTGTGTGTGTGTGAGAGAGAGAGTATGAGGGGGTTTTATGTTACCCGTCTGTGTGTGTGTGTGTGTATGGAGCAGCTCTCTAGCCACTGTCTGTTAGTCCACTCTGCGCTTGCAGGAACACATATTCTCACACACCCACAAACCTATAAATGATAATATCATTCTCCATTGCTTTCTCTCCCTTCTGTCTTTTTCTCATTAACTCTCCCAGAGCTCCATCTCTCTCTGTGTCTCTCTCTCTCTCTTTGACTTAATGACTCCGTTTCCTTATCTTATTTTCTCAGACTGTCACATCTGCAGTAGTTTGCCTGGGGTGTTTTTGGGGAGGTTAGCCACATGGAACCGACTGTATCTCACACCATTTCCCCATCAGTCATTTCCCTCGCCTCAGACCTGTGGCTTTGTCTTAATTAACTGTGGTCTCCTGAAATATGGGCTTTGCCATGAGTCAGGCAAGCAATGTGTGTGTGAATCATGCTCAAGTCTTTCTTGGCTCCCCTAGACGTCCCTCTTTGTTTCATATGTGCACAGGGTGAACAGACCTAAATGGTTTTAAAAGTCCATGTTTACGACACATGTAGCCTTTCCTTCAGGACACAATAGGAATAATAAAATAAAAAAAAACACATTCAAGACGTTGTGAAACGAGTGCACCTACACACAGGGAGATATGGCTATGTGTGGAGAGAGGGAACACGCCATCGTTTGTCTTCACGGACGCCGTCTCCCAGAGGAGAGAGCAGAGAGCTCGAGCGCAGGACTGCTGAGGCCTTCAGACCCTGGGAGCTTTCTTGGCACGTCTCTCCCCTACCTCCCTCCCTCCCTTTTTTTTCTCTCCCTCTCTCCCCCCCTCGCTCCCTCATCGTCCCTCCCTCCTCCTCTTTCTCCCACTCCAGCAGGATGTTTTTGTTGAGCTGGATTTCTATTGTCCGGCGGCTGAGTTGGCTCTTCTCCCAGACTGCAATGGAGAGGCCCCCTAATAGATTCTTCATGTGCCTGAGCAGAGACACATCACAGCCCGAAATTTGGAAATGATTTTAGCAGAGAGGTCCCCCTTCAAAAAAAAAATTAATAAATAAATAACAGAGTAAGAGAGAGCAAGAGAGACAGAGAGTGAAAAAAAAGATAATGGGGCATTTTGATAGAGAGTAAAAACATGCTTTACCCATTCACTGGAGAATGCCAAGTGGGGACTTGAGCTGCTGAGAACATGTTGGGTGTTTTCCTCTTCTCCCCCTTTCTCTCTCTCTCATTCTTCCATTCCTTTTCACTTCTTTTTTTCCTCCCCTTCTCTATTCGCACATGGGCTGTGAAGGTGCTGACAGCATTGGGTTGAGGAATGTCAAGTTCCCTCATACCTTACAAGTTTTGGAGAGGAACCAAAAGTGCCTGTGGACTGGAAGACAAAGGCAGCCCTTGGGCTGAAACGTAGATACTTGTTTAATGGTCCTTGTTGGGACGGATCATCAGGCTCAGATGCTTCACCCCCGGTCTCCTTGTTGTCTCAAACAGGCTCATGTTACCCAGCCTTGCATTTTTGCATGGCATGTGAAAAACTCAAAGGGTTCAAGCAGGCCGAGGGGAACATCTGATGCGATGATGAGGAGCTCAGAACCTCTCAGGCTTCTTCATCACGTCTTGACCTCTGCGTCTTTTTCCCAGACCTGCTTTCTGGGCTGATGTGGATGGTGAGGTGTGCGCGACCCCACTCAGGTCATTAGGGTTCTCTGTATCTGTCAGACTTTGTGGGAATGCCTCGAGGAACGTTGACAGGTGTGGATTTCCTGAAAGTGCTGTTGTGCAACCACTAAGGTAACTAGGAAAGTGACTTGTCAAGATGATGTCAAGATGTTAGTTGGTGGTTGCACACACAACAACACTTTTGGTAAATGCAACCCAACTTGTAGAATGGCAGGTTTCCTTCATCCAACAGGCTGTGGGAAGATGTCAGGGAATGTTAGCAGGTATGGACAGTTTGGTGGGGTCATCTTGTTCAGGTTGGAGGACTTCTTACATTCATCAGATTATGTAACATGTGTGGATGGTAAGCTGAGAGAGTGTGTGTGTGTGTGTGTGTGTGTGTGTGTGTGTGTGTGTGTGTGTGTGTGTGTGTGTGTGAGATGCTGCTCTTCCTACACTGGTCAGGCTTTACGGAACCTCTCGAGGGGCGCAGTCACACTTCCTCACCATTGTCTGTGCCATTTGGGGTTCAGGCCCTGGGCTCAGTAAAGCACCTTGAGACAATTTGATTGTTTCAAACTGAATTGAATTCTCAGAAGGAAAGAGAGAAAACTCACCTCTCTGTGTGACACATTTTGCTGCTGTGTGACGTCCGACTCAGGGAGGGAGATATAAGCTATTTGCTTAAGCAATCCTATGATTGATACTGATACACAGGACACTGCACTTACAGGTTTTATTGTCATCAGCTGTAGTTTTACACACTGCCAGATTCAGAGCAGATCACACCTGGTTCAAGTCTGCATGAGTTACCTCAGGTTTGGTGTCTGTATTACAATCTTGTTCCACTGACCTGAGAACAGAACTGAATGTGTTTGGGGGTTGTTTGGAAATCTGCAAGCTTTGGAGTGTCCAAATGCGCTTGGAAAACAGAATGAAGTCACTGAACACACAGCAACACAGAGGAGGTTACACAGCATCGTCACCACGTCTGACTGGCCTGCAATGCAACCGGATAGAAACAGTGATAAATGTATGTATGCAAACATACATCAACACACACACACACACACACACACACACACACAAAGAGAGACACACAAATATGTATATATGATTACAGACTAGAGAAGCCTACTTCTGAGGCAAAACGACAGACTGGCTTTGGTCTCTGGGGGAGAGAGGCAGGGAGGGAGGCATCTGTGTGTGAGTGTGTGTGTGTGCGTGTTTATGTGTATGTATTGGAATAATGCAGTCATTTAAAGCCCCT